>NC_132985.1:7640000-7862500 GCF_047496725.1 Anoplolepis gracilipes
ATAAATTAATTATCTATAGTATTTATTAAGAAAAAAATTAATTTAATGATAAGCACAGTTTATTGCTCTCTTTGCTTATAGATTGCCAGCGCCTCTTGTGATAATTTCACATTCAACTGTGATTTGTCAATTGTTCTAGCATCATGGACACAAGCCTTAAGAAACAAAGCCGAAAGATTGTACATGTTTTTTTTGACATATTAAGGTTAAAATCGCGATGTACGATATTGTGCATGTAAACATGTTTTGTTAAACATGTCAATTAAATCTAAATGAAATACTGTAAGGATTTAGTTTTATGATAGATATTTTAAGACAATATATACTGTGATGTGACGTTTTTTTTTCTCGTCCGTCACAAGGACCGAGAGGCCCGATCGGGATTTCGCGGGGCCTGCGTCCTCCATTTAGAGACAGAGCGCCCTTGCGAATTTTATATTCTTTGTTTGCGCGCGTTATTTGCGTGAGTTTGGTGGCAGCATCTTCTCGTTCGGCAGCTACATGGATCTGGGAGGATGATACCGACGGCGAGCGGAAGCGAAATAGACGCGGAGAGATCACACTCGGTAAGAACTGTGCATTTTAATTGATAATTGATCCATCGGCAGAAACATCGGCTGCCGTTAAAAGATTTCACGCGCCCTTCACGTGCTCAGCGAGTGCGGCCACTACGCATAGTTGTCGTTGAATACTTTTAATTCTCTCTTGTAAAATCAAACGTTATTTCTATAGATTTCTTGTACAATCAATCGTTTTAACTATCTTTTGTCAAATATATCTTTTATTAATATTTAAAATCACTGCATCTTTCATTGAGATAATTCGACGCCTCACACTATCGATTCTCGATCCCGTGTCGCTCCTTGCGAACCACCCCCTCTACCTATTGTAAGGCTGGCTAGCCGCTTTAGTTGCCGTCGCGATTGCGTTATCTTAGTGTTTTTCGCGTAACGTAAAAGGATCATATCGATTTCGAGCGGCACGGATTTTCGTGCCTGGCGCCCAATACTATTGTCGTTTCGGGGACAAAAATTTCGATAAAAAAGAGCGATCGTGCCAGTAGTGTTATAGTGGGGATTCTAAGCCATGGGGCGCTGAGGGGGGTGCGGGGACGGGGGTATCTGAGAGGCGCGAGGGGTCTGTTAGGGAAAGGAAGGGGGGAAGGGTCCTACACACGTTCAAAAGTAGATGTTTATCTTTGCAGTTGATTTTATAGCCGGGGTATTTTAGAAGTCATAAAACTGTTTTTTTTCTAGTTTTATGATCATTTTATGACCATTAGAATATTATGAAAAAAGAGATTTTAAGCGCCGACGTTCGGCAGCTTTGTACCCTTGCGGAAAATCTCCCATAAAACTAGAGCAAAATATCTTCCATAATTTTTAGGGAAAGAACTGCAACTGCAAGATGTTTATCTTTGTAGTTTATTTATAGCCAGGGGACATTTTAGAAACCATAAAAGTGTTTTTTTTCTTTTTTTTTCTAATTTTTTATGATTATTTTATGACCATTAGAATATTATGGAAAAAAAGATTTTAAGCGCCGACGTTCGGCAGCTTTGTACCCTTGCGGAAAATCTCCCATAAAACTGGAGCAAAATATCTTCCATAATTTTTAGGGAAAGAATGCAACGCATCAGCGCCATTATGGAAAAAAAAAAAAAAAAGATTTTAATCGCCGGGGGACATTTTTAGAAACCATAAAAGTGTTTTTTTTCTAATTTTTTATGATCATTTTATGACCATTAGAATATTATGGAAAAAGAGATTTTAAGCGCCGACGTTCGGCAGCTTTGTACCCTCGCGGAAAATCTCCCATAAAACTGCAGCGAAACATCTTCCATAATTTTTAAGGAAAGAATGCAACGCACCAGCGCCAACATTCGGCTGCTCGAATTTGAGAATCTGTCTCCGCGTTAAAACGTATTCAACAGTCGTCGAGTGTCTTTCGATTTAGTGCTAAAATGAATATAGAAGATGTGATTGTCATCGAAGACAATGAAGACAATGAAGATGTGGTTATCATCGACGACAGCGATGAAGAAGTGGAAATAGTGAATGACTCTGATTATGAGAGTGATCCGGAAGACTATTTGAATGAACAAGTAGTGCCGTTAGTGCGTGAAAATTTACGAATTATAACTGAACGGCAGGAAATGTGTAACATCATATTTTATTACGAAGTAAAAAAGTATGACAACGACGAGGAAAATAGTGAAAAATTTTGTTCGAGATGTTTCATTGAAGTTCAAGATTCATATACACAAGGTAAAATTGTGTATAAACATGAAACTGGACAATATATTTATCACGGTTGGAACTCATGTAATAATTGTGGACACTCACTGTGCCAAGTAATAGCATGTAGTGTGTGTCGTTTTTGTGCGCAGCAATAAACTTTTGTAGACATTTGCTAAGACTAAGTGCTGTGAAAAATGGTGACCGAAAAACTATTAAATCCGGTGGTGGAGTTTCAACGAAATCGCGAACTTGACATAAAAAATTCCTCAATAGTGATCTTTAAACTACAAAGTTATATATGGATGAATGAAAACAACAGACTAAGGGGAAAGCCTTGCGAGAATTGCTGTTTACCAGGCGGAAATCGGCAAGCATGTCCTGAGCAGTTACAAGAAATCCATCGGGAAATCCGTCAACATATCGATAACATGTTGTATCTACAACATGTCATCGACAATGATCCAGATTCTGATACTGATTCTGATCAATAATTGTAAGTAATTCTTGATGTGTAAGATTCTTTTTCAAATTATGAAAATATTAATAAATTTTTTTTTCTGTTATGCAGGAGCCCTGCCTGGACGCCACTACCACCGCCCGGTCATCCCCTCCAGTGCCTCGCAGTAGCAGTCGTCGTCGTGCCGTACCCCTCGACCATCGGCGTGCAATCTTTTATATATTTTTTTATATTTTTTTCTTTTTATTTTTAAATTCACACACACACACACACACACACACACAGATTTTGTAAATAAACACACTTTTTTAAATAAAAAAGAAATTATGTTAAACACATATAATTGCTTGCTTGCACTTCCTTCATCTATCCCATTCTTCTTCCTTCATATACTAGATATAATTAGATATAATAACTTAATATTTAATATAAAAAAAAAATATAAAAAGAAAAAAAAAGAAAAAAATAATAAAAAGAAAAAAAGAAAAAAGAAAAAAAAATTTCTGTTTGCGTTCTCGCTTTCCTTTGCCTCGCGCTATCTCTTTCTTTTCCTAGCACTTACTCTCTCGCTCTCCTTCGCCTCGCGCTATCTCTTTCTTTCCTAGCGTTTATTCTCTCGCTCTCCTTCGCCTCGCGCTATCTCTTTCTTTCCTAGCGCTTACTCTCTCGCGGTCCCAGCATGACGTCATTCCCCGCAACGAGCTACATATGAGAACTGGGACTGTTTACGGGTGGGAGGAAGCACGGATGGGAAATGCGTGCGAGTAAATTATATCATGATTTAAATTTAAAAAAACTTTATTCTTCTCTTTTATATATATATATATTTTTTTTTATTACATATTGTGACTAAAAACTAAAGCTACCAGTTCGCAATCGACGAGTTGATGTTTATTGAAGGCGTCGCTGGCGCATATTACATTTGACACTTTTTTATTATCCGTTATAGTGGACGCGATATTGGAGAATTGTGTAAACTTAGTATCGACTGTCTCGGTGATTCTAACCAATCGATCAAAGGTTACATCGATGCATTGATCGAGATTAAACATACGGTGTAACGTCGGTTCAATCATCATCATGCGTACGTTTAAAGATTCGAGACTTATAAGTTTAGTATCGTTAATCGTATGAACTCGCACTGTTAGCGGTCCAACGCTTATAAAATTATAGGTATCTTTAGAGTCCTTTCGCAGTAAATCGTGAATATTGCGACGTTGCTCATAGAGTCCCTTCCATGTTTCGAGAGATAATACCAGTTCCTTTCCTTGATGATCTCCTATGACAATTTCCACGTAACTCGGTGTACCCACGTTGATACCAATTTCAAGGAATTTGAATTCCGTGGTTGTCAATGCGTATTGTCTACTTAGTATACGAATTGCACGACGCTTCAACGAAATGCTGTAGAAAAATAAAATTAAAAAAAATTAGTTTAAAAACAATTTGTGAAAAAATAGAAAGAAGTTAAACAAAAACTTACTTGTAACATTTGTTCTCAAACAATGGAGTTTCATAACGATTCGGTACGTAATTATTCACGCTTCTGCTGGGGTCGCCACTGCTTCTTTCGACATAGTACATATTTCCAGATTTCAAAAGTGAACCACTTTCACGAACGGTTAACGCAACACTGACCGTATGAAGAATCAAACATACGTGACATCCCGTTTTTCAAAGTAGTGGGAGATTAGTGGTAAATGTGGTGGGAGATTCTAGAATACTTTAGTGCTCTGAAATTTTTAGAAGGGAGAGAGAGACGATACTCGGATAAAAAGAATTCTTAAATGACTCGTGAGGGAGGGAGGGAGGGAGGGAATGAGGAGGGGGAATAAGAAATAAAACATATTAGTGTTTAAATATTTTATTTTTCCAAATCTTGCAATTCTTTCTGGCGTTGCGACCACCAGTTAAATATTTTGAATACATTTTGTAATGCGCAATTCTTAACATGTTTTTCACATCGTATAGTATTTTTAACATCTAGATTATTTAGAGATTCGATATCATCGTAATCAGCATCCAAGGTCTCAATGATTAAATTTTCTCTCGCATCGTCGCCGAGCATATTAGCAAGCCATTCTCGTTTCTGGCATCCTTTAACGTATACGATACACTGCATTTTATCATCTTCTTCTTCAACTACAGCTGTTGTAATCAATCGTTTCGCCATGCTGTACGCAACGATTCCATCCTCCCATTGTAGTCCATGATGATTCGCCATCAACCATGAAGCTTGACACTTTTCGGATTTTGTAAGGAGATGCCATGGTATAGGACTCCGAAAAATGTAGTGTGCGAGAACAGTTCCTCTTCTCAGCACCGCCACCTCCTTTGCGATGAATTTATTCGAAACGACAAATCCTTGCAGATCGACAAACGTTGGTACAGACATGATGAGATCTCTTTTCGTCAGTTAAGAAGAATGACAACCATCTCGTAACACTCGGATTTATATCCAGCTTTCCCTCTCTCTAAATTATTGTCGCAAACACTTAGGTAATTTTGCACACAACGTTGGTCAACGGGTTGTACTGGATTACGCGATCGTGTATGATGAGACAGTACGCAGTCGTATTATTAGCCACATTCTCCTTACACTCAAATTCCAATCGCACATCCACGGTTGCACTCTTGACCGATTCGTTTTGTCGAGAACAATCGATGATCACAAACGGACCGTACTGTAGAAACAGTGAGACAGTGAGACTCGGTTCGAGGTACTCGTATCCGTAATAGTTTTTGCAGAAACGCGCGTACGTGTCGTACAGAATCGACCATCTGTTTTTATCGAAATCCAGATTCATGTCATCGTACGGATAACATTCCGAGTTCAGATAGAGTTTCACGTTTGTTAATTTACAGTCGTCGAATTTACTCGCATCTTCGGACATAACATTCTTCCGGCCTGTCTGCAGAGCAAAGATAATACGTATCGTGGTTTCTCCAGCTGAGTCGCGGTCTTAATGGCCCACGAATGTTTGGTTGTACGCTGCAACAGCGGAAACTCGTACAGATCCCACGAGCGAAAACCCATGCTGAGGTAGCGTCCGCTTTCCAGAGCGCGCAGCATAGACAACTTCTTAATTTCACTCAACAGCACATGTGGCATTCGCCATTGTATCTTGAATATGTTGATCACAGGCTCCACCACCGAAGCTCCAACCAGACAATTGTTGTCATTGCGCGATCGTATTAAGATCAACTCGTGACGAGCGTTAATTACTATGCGTTTGTAATCCTCGCAAAATCCCAATAACATGTAGAGCGGTACGCAAAAATTAAAATGTCCATTTACAGTAGTTGGATCACTCCAGCCAGCATTTCTCATAATCACGCTTTTATCGGATGATATTGTTACATAGTTTTTGAGCATACTCGTTATTCCCACGTTTCTGTTGCGATCAATCTCCACGCCATTGAGTTCGTATCGAATCTCGTCAAACATGAATGCTACGCAATTATTTTGCAGTACCACATTAGATCCGTCAGTTGGATTGTTTATCTTCAATTCTCCCTCGATGTATAAGAAACTCTCGTACGGTAATGTATACAGATCCTGTTGTTGTATGGGTATTCTTATCTCGTCACTGTGTCCGAATGTTGTGTTGGCGAATGGGTTATAGGAGTGAGTCTCAATCTTGACGATGCGATCGTCAAAGATTGGCTCATCCGCGATGTCGAGAATGTCAGTCATCGTTTAAATGTTTCGCACCACGAATCCCAAAGATTGTAAAAACGCAACGTTTGATGCGTTCAATTTCTTTTTCTTAGTGCCGGATGATTGGATATTAGCAAATGTCGATGTTGTTGTCGCTGACGTCGTAAAGATTGTATTGTCTCTCACGTCTTTCGATCCGTTCAACACGAGCATCACACGCTAATTTTACCGCCGCCGCCGTACATGCAATCTAATGGTGATCTCTTCTCCTCGAAAATCGAGTAATCGTCCTTCCTGGTCGACAACGCGTAACGTTAAATCCGTAATGCACCGCATGATGATCGGTAGGTAAATGATGTGCGCCGGTGTTTCCGATATCTTATATCTTGGTGGTACCCTCGGTGAAAATTCGTGTATCGTATGAACGAGTTTGCCGTTGTTGTACGCACCTGCGGTCACATTACATTCGACGCGGATAATGTTCACGTTGATAATGTTAATCGGCACGTCCGACTCGTACCATTTTCGCGGCTGCAGTATACGGTTCGAGAATCCCAGCAGCGATCCAATATTGTTAGGCTTGCTAAAATTTAATCTGTAGGCGCTAATTTGATCTCGCTCCTCATCGTATTGTAATTAGCGCGGAGCACTATAGGCCATTCTCCAGGCTCAAAGTTATCGTCGTCGTCAGTGTGTTTTTTATCACCATCACGAACTGTGTGTTGCGAACGTTTTCGTAAAATTGTATGTTTCAAAAATTCATGTATCGCTTGCAGCTGGTACGATCCCTCGGGAATCGTAATTTCCGCATCGTCTTTGCCAAAGTAAAATTTATATATATATTAATATTATTCGAGGAATTCACGTTCGATATCGTGTGATAACTTTCAAAATCCGCTAGACCAAGCTCGTATTCACCGTCGCTTAAATCTACGTTGGGAAAGTAGTTTGCCGCGAGAACGCTGCTCTTTCCAGTCAGCGTGAATGTCATAAACATGTTGGCCAAACTGTTTAACGAATACTAAGTTAAATAGCGCAATGTATGTCTTTAAATTCGCGTGCATCGACCGTTCGGAGAAACTGCAAGCACAATTGTCCACAGATGCTTTGATTATAAGTTTGATAGGATGTGTGATTATATTCTATTTTTGTCACATTTAAATCGCACCAATTCATTCGGCGGTCGAAGATTGCCAAAACTGTCAAAATATATAGCACAATTCCCCCTCTTTGCATACGCTACCCAGTGAGTACCCGAGCCTTTAGCGTTATCCAAATTTATGATCTCGCTCTCGTTTCGATATATACCACCGATCGGTAATGAGTTACGCATAAAAACACCTCTAAAATATGGAATGTGCATACGTTTTGCTAGTTGCAGCAATTGTACGTTGGTAGTTACGCCCTCTGGCATTTTTAGCGTCTCTTTGACGTTTTTTTTTCTTCTTTTTCATTGAGACTCCTCGTCCGTATTTGTATGATGCGAGATACAATCCGCGACCTTCCATGGCACGATTGTGACGTAGCATTTCTTGAAACTGACGTTGTGTAGCTTTTCCATCGTTCACCATCTTTGCTACACCAGCCGCTCCACCAATCAGAGATCCGAGAGCGCCCAACAATGGTAGAATCGGTAATACACCCCCGCGTTTCGCTACCGGAAGTATTCGTTTTTTCACCATCTTTTTCTTCGTTTTCGTCTTTAGACCCATACCGAACTTCGTTTTGGTTTTCATCGCTGTCCAGACAGCTGTGGCTGCGGCTCTCTCACCGAGAGACGAATCTTTTGCAGTGATGCGAGTTTGCGCCTTTTTGGCGAGTATCCTATCCGCCGCGTGTCTTTCGGCAAGATCGTTATTCCGAAAGTACGCTATATCGTGTTCACGACACGCTGCGTCCAATGGGTTGATACCTCGATCACCTCTAGCCAATCGTTCTTCTAGCCGCGTGCCCGGACCGCAAAACTGGTATCCAGGAATATATAATTCGATAGGAAGCGCGTTTATTGCACGATTTAATAGACCTCTGCTTATTTGCGTTGACATTCACGACAATCTTTTATCATTGGCGCTGGACCGTCAATGTGCGTTTGTTGCCACGGTTGATTGTAATGTTCGAAACAGCGACGATAGGTCTGAACCTCCGAATCCGCCTTTATGTATTCCGGAAGTTTGTCTCACACGTAGTGGACGTGATTGCCACACATTCGCAATAAAACTGCTTTAGATACAAACTGTAGCTGTTCGGCACTCAAATCGAGAATATCGTAAGGACTTGATAGCAGGACAAACATTTCTTCGTTACTGAACACTTTGTAGTTCGGCGCAGCTATAAATAGACAGGCGTGCGATCCGAATCGGAAGTGGGAAAATGAAATTCGTGCGACAACCTTTCGCGATACGGGTGACAAATTACGACGTCAGATTACGCTCGATGGGTGACAATGCGGAGATGCGTAGACACGGTACGATGCTGCCGAATACTATACGCGCAATCGTTTGCGGCCCCTCGAATTGCGGTAAAACTAACGTGTTGATTAGTTTGATAGAAAGCCCGCACGGCGTCCGCTTTGAAAATGTGTACGTGTATTCAAAGTCACTGCAACAGCCAAAATATCAATATTTGGAGAATTTGTTAACGTCGATCGATGAAATCGGCTATTTTACATTCTCTAATAACAGTGACGTCATTCCACCGAGCGAAGCACGTCCAAACTCGATTTTCGTTTTCGATGACGTGGCGTGCGACAGACAAAATACGATAAGAGAATATTTCTCAATGGGACGCCACTCGAACGTCGACTGCTTCTATCTCTGTCAGACATACGCGAGAATACCGAAACATCTTTTACGCGACAATGCGAACCTGCTAATCTTGTTTAAACAGGATGGCACCAACTTGAAACACGTGTACAACGATCACGTGAATACCGACATGTCATACGAGGATTTCAGTGAGTTATGTCGTACTTGTTGGCAGCAAAAGTATGGATTTCTCGTGATAGACAAGGATAGCTTGCTTACAAACGGGCGATACAGAAACGGATTTAACGTGTTTGCGATACCACAAAATGATTAGTCGTTGCCTACATTCTGTCGTGAGGGGTGAAACGCGAGCGTTCAACACTCTCTATCGATATGGCTGGGAGCGATAATATTCGCGAGCGTGAAAAGATGGCGAAGGAGATTGCGAAAACGAGCGAATCGAAGATTATAAGAAATATAAGCGAGCTACGAAGGATTATAGAACGGCTGCGAACAATTATCGAACAGCTACGAAGAATTATCGAACTGCTATCTAAACTACAATGAGTGGCAGTGGCAGTGGCAGTGAACGACCTAGCAGCAGCTGCAACAGCTTCGAACGAGGCTATCAGCATCTCAAGCAGGGCTGCGAACGAGGCTACGAACACGTTCTTAACGGCTACACTCAAGGTTACAAACGACTCAAGAACTCCTACGATCGGTCAAAAGACGTCTGTGAACGAGGCTACGAACGGGTCAGAAGCGGCTACGAACGAGTCAAAAACGACTGTGAAAAAGGCTGCGAACGGGTCAAGAACGATTTTCGAATGGGTGAAGGACGGCGGTGAACAGGTCAAGAACAGGTCAGAACAGGTCAAGAACAGGTCAAGAACAGGTCAGAACAGGTCAAGAACAGGCCAAGAACAGGTCAAGAACAGGTCAGAACAGGTCAAGAACAGGTCAAGAACAGGTCAAGAACGGCTATTAAAGGCGATAAACGAAAATGAGTGAAAAAAATGCGAACAATAAACGGACATCGAGAAAAACTGACAAAGCAAAGAATCAACATAGTTTGGAGAGACGACAGTTGGTGAACGAACTGCATGCGCCAGCGAGAAAAAATTTTCCCCGAAGACACGTCATAGTGCGGGGATACGATGATCTATGGCAAGCCGACATCGTCGAGATACGTCCGTATTCTCGTTTCAACAAAGGTTACCACTACATACTCACCGTCATCGATGTGTTGAGCAAGTATGCATGGGCTGCACCACTCAAGAGTAAAGGTGGAAGGGAGACGGCTGATGCAATCGCCAAAATAATTCGAGATAGCAAGAGATGCCCGAAAAACATACAAACTGATAACGGGAAGGAATTTTACAATACCGATGTGCAACGGCTTATACGGAAACATAACATTAATCACTATTCCACATATTCGGTATTGAAGGCGTCTGTCGTCGAGCGATTCAATCGCACGCTGAAGAACGACATGTGGAAGATGTTTACGCTGAACGGAACTTACAAGTGGATCGACGCGCTATCCCGACTCGTTGCAGAATATAACGCGCGAAAACATCGCACTATCAATATGAGACCTATCGATGTTACTCCCACGATCGCTGATAGACTTTTAAATACAGTATACAACAGTATAAAAATTGCTGCTCCTACAAAGTTTAAAGTAGGTGACCTGGTATGCGTTAGCAAATACAAAAAACTTTTCGAAAAGGGTTACACACCAAATTGGACAACCGAGGTGTTTAAGATTGTTAAAGTGCAACATACTAATCCCGTAACATATCTACTCGAGGATTATCGCAAAAAATCTATCGCTGGAGCATTTTACGAGCACGAGTTGCATCGCGCGAATTATCCAGATGTGTATCTCGTGGAGAAAGTACTGCGCAGGAGGGGTGACGAGGTTTAGGTGAAATGGTTGGGATTTGATAGCTCGCATAATTCTTGGGTACATAAGGATCATGTAATTTAATTTTATAAGAAATACAATGTATTCAATATAAAAAATATATGAAATATTTGAAATATACAAAATCTTTATTAATACATCCTTTCCAATAGTCATTACAATATATAAAATATAAAATATACATACAAGAAAAAAATCACACACACATTATATTTTATAAAGATATCTTATAATGTCCCCACGGTAACGTATCAATAGTTGTAGGTACGATATACCGCTTGTCGTCGTACGGACTTAGAGCAATTTTTGTTTCGCGAATGGTGTATACCTTGTGTAATTTTGATCTTATACACGATTGACTACGCGTTATTTCAATCTCTTCGTTCAAACACCGCGTGTAATCGTCAAACGTTATCGTTCTTGCAACAACGTTACTCTTGACGCCTTTTACCTTTTTCGCATCCTTCTTACCATTTACGCGCAACGCATACATTTTTGCTCTAAGCCCGACAAATTCAGTCATTATGGTACCGTTGTTTTCATCCTTCATTAGACCCGGTACCTTTTTATTCACGAGCGGTATACCGCACGCATTGTCTATCGCATAGTCGCTCGTATCAAATCTACTGATGTCGCGTTTCATATTCTCGTACACATCGTCGCACTCAATGTGATATATAAGACTATCCGTATCAGTGTACATGACTTTGCATCTCTCCCGATACATTGGTACCATATAATCGTGGTGAAATTCGTACAAACATGTCTTGGATATATCGAGAATACACATACCTACGTAAATTGGTTTGTAGAATTTCACCTCGAGTTTACGTAATTCTACAGCGATTAGATTTTCCGAAAAAATGCTTCTGCTATGAAAATTTGGTTTTGCAATCAATGTCTCTGCGCCGTACCTTCCGTCCCATTTTGTTAAAAGTTTAACATCTACACGATTGCGCACATTTTCCATCGTTTTGCCAAACACTGCATTATTCATTAGTTTGTACAAATTTTTTTCAAAATCATTTTTTGCCAGTGTTCTAAGTTTTGTGTTGAGTTCTATATAAGTACGGAGCCACGGAGATTGAGTGAATTGTAATATACGATAAATTTTTGTAACACGAAGACCGTGACGTGAACATTGCTGCAGGTTGCGGTAGTGTATCACGTAACGCTTCTTATCGTATACGGTTGCGAGAAGCTTGCCCTCGCGCTTGCCGGGTGGTTTGTCGTGTGTCGGACAAAACGGTAGGTCAGTGTGCGAATCGTGAAGATGCTGCGGATACTCGAGATCGACTTCGAGGATGTAGCCTGTAGACGAATCGAGCGCGATCGATGATACATCAAAATTGGAAACATTATCGACCCACTGAAAATCGGCGTAGGGCAATGGTTGACATATTGCCCATCCGTATAAATTATTAACATCGAAATACATCAAGTACGTTGATGGTTTTGATAAGTCATACGACTGCATGTACTTGTTATTAGCACGCGCGTACCTGTTGGAACATTGACTCAGACCACCGCGTATACCTCGTTCGATAAACATAACCATGTCAATGTCTGTGAGTAATTCAAATATAATTTTCGTATACTTTAACATGGCGTTCCACGTGTAACCGGGAAGAGTATAGTAATACGCGGGGTCGAGCCCATAACTCTTGATACAACTCTCTCGGAAATTTTCAAAAATGTCTGCTAATAACAAAACATCGATTTTTAAATACAGATTGCTATATTCGCCTAGCGTTCGAATGGAGAATCGCTTCCACACAATCTCAGCGTGCGCGTAATCGCTCTCAGATACTGTGTTACCTGTCAAGGAACTGTAAAATGATTCTCGTGATGGTAAACACGCATCTTGCAATTTATCTACGCAGTCAATGTACTCGTACGGGAAGACACCTTTTCTTGTTAATAAATTGAAATCTTCGGCGGATAAATTTTTATATTCCGATTGTAAAATTTTGAGTTTATCCTTGCTCAGAAAAGACTCCAATTTGTCGAGACTTGTTGTGAGAAATTTATATGAATCTATGAAACGTAATTTAATGTGATTTACCGGTTTGTCTTTCGTACCTTTAACATGTTTTGTAAATGAAATATATTTTTCTTTTGTTATCGGAAGTAAATCGATTCCCCCTTCGAACGCTGTGGCTATTTCCTCGATTATAAAGTGAGAATCATAACCAGATAAATTGTGAAATACTATTGGAATGCAAAAAGATTCTTTGTAATTTAGATTGCAATTTGAATGCGCGGGACCTCTGTACCGCCCGGTCAAATGACAATGATCGCGTACGCGCGTATCATCTTCTACGAATGGTTTCTCACATATATGACACTGAGTCGCACTTCGAAATTCTTTCCATTCATTTTGCGTTAAATTTACCATGGGGACATTGGTTGTTAAAATATTTTCTACATGTTGCGCCAAATTTTTAAGTTCGTCGGTGAACCATGCAACGCAATTGGCTTCGCGACGAGAATGTTACGCGGATAATGAATTATCGTACGAGCAATGTACATAATAAGCCATACTAAATACTTGGTGATGTTGATAAAAATTTTCTTCTTCTTTTTTCACCAAAACGCACTCCAGGTCGGCGTACACGACGAAAGGTAGTCGCTCCTTCCTGTTGTAGTTGGTGAATGCGAGCCACTTATCCTTATCGCTCGGTAATCGGATAGCGCAGTCGTTCATCTTTCCACAGTATACTGTATTGCAATTTCTCGACCGAGTGAAAATAGTGCATGCATCTGTAAAATAAAAGTTAAAATTTGTATATCCTTGTTTTAAATATTTTTAGACAGTTTTATTAAATATACATACCGATCGCAGATATATTTTTTAGTCTTGTGTTTGCTGAGTTGCATACTAACAAGTCTAGATAGATTCTTGATCCATGCAAAATGTCCGATATCTTGCGCATCTTGCACGTAGAGCAAGTTGATGTGCTTGTCTCTCTTTTGCTCCGTAAGGTGAATAGGGACAATGTTTTCGTTTTCAAAACTGTACACGTTGATTGAAATGTCATTATAAATTTCAAATTTTTTAATTTGATTAAGAGTGACTGGAAACTCAATATCTTGGAGATTTAGTACTGTTGTATAATGCGGGTACGATGATTGTCGGTGTGTGCATCTTTCAGCTGGATACAGAGCAGCCACTACCGCCCACGCAAAACATGCATTACCTTTAGATTGCACGTTAACCACTGCTCGTTTCATTATTATCTTTCGCGATAATTGCACGTAACATCCGGCGCGCATAGGATTATATTTATTTATATTTACAATCAAATTTAGTATACGCGATAATGCCCATCCGCTATCGCGTTCTTGGCCTAGTCACTTTAAAACAAAGCTTCGTATTAATAAAGCTATAACGGCAAAAGAGATACTATGAGAAAAGTCAGATTGGAAGGAGTTACCAGTAAAAATTTTTGGCATTGCAAGTAAGTGAATAATATAAAACATAAATTTGTATGTATTATTAGTTACATGTAATATTGCATATATTATTAATAACTTTTATAATTTCTTTTACACTTTTATTTTAAATTATTCAGATACTTACGAAGAAGATATACAAAAATTAATTTTGGCAGAAGATACATCAAATAATGATACAGGTCTATCTTCAAATGAATTACAAGAACGAGAAAAAAAGACGTATAAGAATAAAAAAAAATATTTATCATTCTTTCTTTTGAAAAAAAAAAGATGTAGATTTCTTTAAAGAAAAATAGTGTTACGCAAGGAAAAATTCTGCCCACTTTTCCACAGAAACAAAATTTTGTGTCGTATGACAAAGAGCTGCAGAGTACATCTAAACTTATTGGAAGAAATATATTAGACGAAAACATATTGTTTAATGTAATAAGCAAAAACGGTGAGCATTAACTACAATTTATTAACGTTATATGATATTTGTAAAAAAAATATTAATACTTAGTTTCTTTTCAGATATTAATAATAACAACAAAATTGTTACAGATAGTACATCTTTTATAAAAAAAAATTCTGCTTTCCGTATAGAAAATGAAAATCTATGTTCTCATGATAAGTTTAAAAAATACTAATACTTTTATATATTTTCTATAAATAAAGAAGTATGCAAAAATATATTTCTTGCAATAATGTATAATATAGAAAACACAGGAATTATATTCATATTCTATAAACTAAATAATATTAATTTATTTCAGAATTTAAAGAACTAATCTTAGGAAAGTTAAATAGAATATTATTTAAATTGGACGCGATTGAAAATAAATTCGAATCTACTATGCATTGCAATAAACATATAAAAATTGTGCTTTACAAAATGTATTCAAAATATTCAATTGGTGGTCGAAGCATTATTATAAAGATTTGATCAATCCATATTTATAATAAACTATTGTCAAAATACATATGCATTATCTTTTTTTTATCCTCTCCTTATAGCAAGTATTATATACCTTATCCATGTATACATCTGTGTGGTGAATATTATATTACAGTACGTGATGCATTTTTCTGTTAGTTTGCATTTTTAGCAGACAATAGACGTGGAATATTTAACATCTTTAAACAAGTAGTCGATCAATGACAGCTGATTACGAACCGATCATGGTTCATTTTAATGTTGATCGAGGATTGTTTGATGTTGATCGACGTTCGTTTGATATATGCTAGTGGTTCAAACATGGTTGAATCGATGTTTTAATCGATGTTGATCAATGTTCGATACATGTCTGTTTAATGTTTATTTGATTGTGTCGTGATTCAATAATCGTTTTATTATAATTATCTGTATGAATGCTGTGTGGAGCGACAGTTGTCTTTTTTATTACTGATTTTTATTATTTCTTTCTTCACCTATCCTTTATAAAACGTATCCTGTGTATAGATGAATCTACATTCATTCTGCTAAAGCTGCTGAAAAATGCTGATGTATATGAGACGTGATACTCGAGTTGAAAGGAGATGAGAGTTTTTTCTTGTCCATCTCTGTAGTATTATATCGTATTATATTTCAGTACGTGATACAGTTGCATCTGGTATTATATTTCGATATAAAATATTTAACGTCTTTTGAACGGTACAAATAGTTGATTTTTGTTTATTGTAATTTATCATGATACATTTTATGTTGGTTGACGTTCGTTTGTTGTATGATAGTGGTTCAAACATGGTTGAATCGATGTTCATCGCGGTTCGATAGACGTTTGTTTAATGTTAATCGACGTTCGTTTAATGTTGATCGACGTTCGTTTGATGTACGATAGTGGTTCAAACATGGTTGGATCGATGTTCATCGCGGTTCAATAGATGTTTGTTTGATGTTTATTTGATGTATGATTGTGGTTTGAACATGGTTGGATCGATGTTTCAATTGATGTTGATCAATGTTCGATACATATCTGTTTGATGTTTATTTGATTGTGTTGTGATTCAATAATCGTTTTATATTATCTGTATGAATGCTATGTGGAGCGACAGTTGTCTTTTTTATTACTGATTTGTTTTATTTCTTTCTTCGCTTATTCTTTATAAAACGTATGCTGTGTATAGTTGGATCTACATTCATTCTGCTAAAGATGTTGAAAAATGCTGATTTAGATGAAACGTGATACTCGAGTTAGAAGAAGATTAGAGATGTGAGATTAAAATATATATTTGGGAGGAGCGTGTATCATAGGAGAGTTTGCGATCATCCTTGTGACAATCTTGTCGTATCTGGTGAAGAAAAGGAGAGCTTATGATCATCCTTGTGACATTCTTGTATCTGATAAAGAAAACTTTGCGCTCATGGATGACTTGATGGACATTTCGTCCGATTCGTCTGACTCGGATGTAGAATTCTTACACGACAGTGTTTATGACAATGATTTTAGTGATGGTACAGAAAATGTTGAGCGTAAGTTAGATGCTGCAGAACTCCATACATATGATATGATGAAACGAATGTGCGTTGTATTTTTTTATTATAGAACCGCGAGTGGTCGTAAATACTGTATATCATGTTTCATGAGAATAGTGAACATGTTTCATGATATTGGAGCGGTACGCACACAAAAAAACTATAGTTTATGAACTAATCCTCAGATTATTTTGCAGGGAGTGTCGAAATTCGTTGTATCAAATAATGCCATGTAATTTTTGCCCGTTTTATACGAAAGAAGACTAATGTATGAAAAATAAACTTTCTTCGGAAGAAAACTATTAGTGGTAATCTATGGAGGAGCGTGTATGACCATCCTTAATACGATCTTGTTATAGCTAATAAAGAAAATTTTGCGTTGATGACTGTTGCACAAACTAAGATCTGTGTCTGAAAAAGAAACTATTATTATGCATGTGTGGTGATAAACATTTGAACTTATTATTAATATAGACATTTCTTATGACTGTTTTTGTCAAAGACAAAAAAACAATATTACTTACAATGGGGCCTTTCATAAGAGAACTCGAAAAACATGTGAAGGAATGGAGACATGTAATCACTCTTGTTCAAGACGATGACAGTGAAACGAAGACTTTTCTACGAATATCGATACCAAAATTTATTCACGATCAGGAAGTAGACATGCAAAATGTAGATGTGCAACATTTCACCCGCCAAGCTGAAGCTGTTGACTGTGACTGTGTATGATTGCGATTATACAGAATGGCCGGTCGATTTACAAAGAAAAATTTTCTGTAAACTGTAATAATTATAAATCACCTCTCGAGTATCCTAACGATGAACTTTATTCCAATGAACGCAGATTTACTCGATTTGTGGATTCAGAAGATTGTTGGATAGATCAGTACCGCATATTATACGGGTGAAATATACAAAGCGAATAAGGGAATACGGATGTGGAACCAGTAGCCGTTATCAGTGTACAGAATTCAATTATGGTTGGGTAGCTGAATGTATCCGCGCTTGTACATATCTGCCGTGTGTGTATATATGTATCCCAACAAGTATAAACAATAAGTGTTTAGAATTTATATTTTCGATGATTTTTTTTATCATAATATTGAGACTGATAAATTTAAGAAATTGTTTGTAGATAATCAACATTTGTTATACGTTTTGAATATTTGTGTACTTGTGGAAAGACTCTTGACTGTATATGTTTGAATAAATATACATATCCAAACAAATATATGTTGTCACCACCACCACCGCAGTCGTCGCCACCTAATATCGAAGTCAACATGAAGTCTGTAATTTCGACTTTGACAATGTGAATGATATTTGAAGTTAATATTGTAAATATCTTTTAAAAATGATGAAATGTATATACTAATAAGATTTGTTTTTTCCTGCAGATTATCCGCAAATGAATTCTCAGCATTGCCGTGCATGGAAGGCACAAATTATATTCTATTTCATATTATATTATATTTTATATTTCGTATTTTTATATTTTATATTATTGTAGGATTAAAAACGCATTATTTAACATACTGCATTCCTCAGAGCACTGTTATTAGAAGATAAGTTTTATGTGCGCGCGTGCGATGTTGTAGACGATAGCGGCTAGATCATACGACACGAGTATCTAGCATTGTTTATAACAGAAAAGTATCGGTTCACCATTGCGTCATTAGCGGCTAGATCATACGGTGCGAGTATCTAGCATTGTTTATAACAGATTTAAGATATTGGGAGAGCACGATGAATCATTGCAGTCTCTCAGGGCAGTCTGTATTCAGCCGTCATTCTGTGCGTACACCATTATATTATACTCTATATCCTCAATAAATCCTTTTCATATTTTATAACATCTTTCTGTCCCCCATATCCCACATTATATTATTAAATATTTTTATTTGTTTGACTAACTGCCTTTGGTTTCTTCTTAATTTAAATTTTCATTTTTTACTACATAATTTTATCAACATTATTATTAACAATTTTATTCGTTTGACTAACTACTTTGGTTTTTTTCTCAATTAAAAATTTTTTATTTTTATCATTTAACTTTATCAGCCTCCCAACCAGTGATGTTTAGACAATAGTTATAAACTTATCTCCACTAACAAACGATAAGACAATTACTTTGGTCGAGAGTTTGCTACTTTGCGTTTTGGACCCATATTCTATTTCCAACAATGTGTCAACGTTACAATATTTATGTAAGTGACTGAATTGCGTTCTTATTATTGTAACTTTCCGTTCTATACTTATATCTGTCTTTTATACGATTGTATTTAGATTTATTATACTGATTGTATTTCGATTAATTTTGCGCTGAAGATGGCCTAAAAAGAAGGCCGAAACGTACGTCTCATCTTATGTCAAACCAATTTAAATTTATTATAATTTTGTTGTTTGAATGAATGCAGATTAAAAAATTGCGTTTCACCAACTGCGACTGACTCGTTACGATTGCCTCCTTTTTTCCCAAATTTTTAATTTTACATTTTATATTTTTAATTTTAGAACACACACACACACACACACACACACACACACACACACACACACACACACACACACACACACACACACACACACACACACACACACACACATTTTTGAATAAAAATTATGTTAAACATGTATATTGCTTGCGCCTTCTTCAATCAATCTTATCCTTATTCCACCACATATTATATAATTAATAATAATAATGATAATGATAATGATAATGATAATAATAATAATAATTTTACTAGCTCTTTAGGCCCGTAAGTTTGGCTATCTTATATTTTTTTAGAAAACCAAGCATGTAAAATAAATTTCTTTTGAAAGACAAGAAACATAAGATAATAAATTTCCAAGTTGAATACTGAATTTTGAGATTATAATTTAATATAATAAATTTAATATAAAAAAAATTTATTTTTCGCGTACGCCTTTAGCCTCCGTCTTAACGCGCTTCTGCTATTCTTTCCCTTCATCGTCCTTTTTTCTCTCTCACACTATCTTTCTATTGTAATCTTCTCCTTTTCCCACCACGTGCGTTCTCCTTGTCCTACGCTATGCTAAACGCATATAGTGCTCACCTTTTCGCACCACATCATGCTCTCCTTATCCTATTCTATACCACACGTCTATCGCGCCGTCTCCGTCTACCGCGTTGCGAACGGCTATCGCGCCATCTCTCTCTATCGCATTGCGAACACATATCACGCCGTCTCTCTCTATCCCTCTCCCTACTCGCGTACCCATCGGTTACGCTGCGGACTTCTCTTCCCTCTCCGCAAACCCCTCGTCTACCGGCTGCGTCGCGGACCTCTCTCTCCTCTCCGCAAACCCCTCGTCTACTGGCTGCGTCGCGGACCTCTCTCTCCTCTCCGCTGTCCCCTCGTCTACCAGCTGCGTCGCGGACCTCTTCCCCCTTCTCCGCAAACCCCTCGCCTACCAACCGCGCCGCGGACCTACGGCTGTGTCGCGGACCTCTCTCTCCTCTCCGCGTACCTCTCGCCAACCAACCGCGCCGCGGACCTCTCCCCCTCTCCGCGTACCCGTCGTCAACAAACCGCGTCGCGGACCTCTCCTCCTCTCCGCGTACCCGTCGTCAACAAACCGCGCCGCGGACCTACGGCTGTGTCGCGGACCTCTCTTTCTTCTTCGCGTACCCCTCGCCAACCAACCGCGCCGCGGACCTCTCTCTCCTTTCCGCTGTCCCCTCGTTTACAAACCGCGCCGCGGACCTCTCTCTCCTTTCCGCTGTCCCCTCGTCTACAAACCGCGCCGCGGACCTCTTCCCCTCTCTGCGTACCCCTCGTCTACAAACCGCGTCACGGACCTACAGCTGTGTCGCGGACCTCTCCCCCTCTCCGCGTACCCCTCGTCAACAAACCGCGCCGTGGACCTGCGTGACGTCATCCCCTCCGCGCCCGCTGTCCCCCCCCGCCACCGCATTCCCTCGAGCATCTGGGTTAGAAACCCTGTTATATCACTACTGTCGGCCAAGAGTGGTTTTTTATTATTAAAATCTTTTTTAATTTAATCTCTTACTCTTTAACTTACATCTTTCTTTTATATGTATATATATATTTTTTTTTTCAAATTATGTGAACATAATGATATGTGTATATATGTATGAATGTATAAATTCTCGAATCTCGAGTCACTAGCCGCTACCGCTAACATCATTTTCGAGACATTAGCTATAGTTCTCGCTCGAGAGAGAGAAAAGGACAGCAGATCGTATGTCTGTCCTTTCCTATTTCTCAAAGTTTGCCAAGCGTCGGGCGACATACGTACACGACCCTTTCGTTGTGCGACCCCACCACGTGGCCCGCTTGCAGACAATTGGCCGAGAATTAGTATCTCTGTGTCGCTGGCGCATTTTTTAACCCGAACGGCATTCGGTTGAATTCATAATGTCCGTACGGCGTTGAGAAGGCGGTTTTTTGCTTATCCTTTTCGGCCATCGGTATTTGGTGGTACCCCGACGCTAAATCTAATATAGTGAAGTACTTCGCGTTTCCTAATTGATCGAGTATATCGGTGATATTCGGTAACGGAATCGAGTCTCCAATGGTTAAATCGTTTAATTTTCTAAAATCTATTACTCGAAGTCGCGGTTGTCCGGTCGAATCGGCCTTTCTTGGAACGACTAGTAACGGAGCATTCCATTGACTTGTGCTTATGCGAATTATTTCATCTTGCAGTATCTTTTGTACTTGCTTATTTACCTCTGCTTTATGCTTCTCTGGTAAGCGATACGGTCGTACGTTCACGGGCGAAGTATCTGTATGCGTGTTTATCTCGTGTGCGACCGTCGCTGTGCACGTCAGCTGTTCTCCGTCTAAATAAAAAACGTCGCTAAATTCGTCGCAAATTCTCGAGAGTACTTGTCGTTTTTCCGAATTTAGATGAGAAGTTTTTAATAACTGTCAAATTCGCGCGGGTCGTGATTTAACAGTTTCATGTTCTCCGTTGGCCTGTATTGTATATGTTTCGGCCGCTTTATGGTGCGTTATCTTTTCGAGAGATATCAGCGGTGTCTGTAATACGACTTCGTTGTCCGTGGTGTTAGGGATACTCACGAGGCATGAGTAATTTTTCGATTCGACTATACAATTTCCGATGTATAATTCCGGGTATCAGTTCTACCGCTTTCACGATTCCGACGCGATTATCATTAGTTATCGTTTTGATAATTGTTTCGCGGTTTCAAAGTGATATTGCTAAATGGGTGCAATTTTAAGACAGCGTTTCCAATTTTTAATTTCGCTCGTTGGTAATCACAAGAAATTGAATGTTGTCAAAGGAAATCGATTCCTAAGATAACTTCGTGTTCGATCGGGAAATCGTCTTTCACCACATATATTGCATGTCGACTTGTTTGGTCTCCTATCTTAATTGTTGCGTACATTTTCCCGATGGAATGTATCTTGTGTCTGGTTACTCCGGTGAGAGCGATTTTATTTTCATAGACAGATGCGTTGTCTTTTAAGTGTTTTAATTTAATTAGCGAGATGGTCAATCCTGAATCATATAACATTGGCGCGTGTCGGCGTTTATCCTCCGTTTGCCCTCCCGCACGGGCAAATTAACTAGTAGTAGTTCGGTCTTTAGCCGCGTACGTGCCGCATCTTTAATGTGTGTGACGCGGTAATCAGAGGCCGGCCGCAGCGTCTTCTGTCGCGCTTCTTCTCGTTCTTCCTCGCTACTATTGCTACTAGCGGAGCTGTCGCGCTTCTTTCTTTGTACATGTGCTATCCTTTTTCCCGATGTATTTTCTGTGCGTGGTTGCGTATCGGTTTTATGTGTGTCGGGAGTGTTTATCCTCAGTCGCCCATTTAATTTCCAACATTCGTCGCGTTCATATCCGCGTTTTTTACAATGCGTACAAAATTTATCGATAGTATTTACGCGTGGTTTTTCTGGCTTGGGCAATGAGAATCGGTCCACGTAGCGACTACTACGGCAATCTTTGCCGTAGTGTCTGAGTTTCCCGCACTTAAAGCATTCAGGAGCACCTTTATTTTCGCGATTAGAATTTGCCGGCGCGCCGTATCTCTGTCGCGTGCCGCTCGGCCCGATAAGCTTTTCTACCGAGCTTGCGCTGTTGACCGCTTCTTGCAGCGTTGTAAACCTTTGCGACCGTACTAGTAACTTTAAATCGTCGCGTAGTCCGATTTGATAATTTGTCAATGCTTGTTTTTGTATCGTTTGTTGGATAATGCGCTTGTGTTCGGGGAGTAAATTTTCTCCCTCTGTCATTGAGTCGTATAGTTTCATTGCTAATAGATCGACGCGTTGTCCGTAAGCTTTCGCGGTCTCGTTCGGCTTTTGTTTCAGCATATTAAATTCTATCTGCAGATGTGTCGTGTTCTGTTTGGTTTGATAGCATGCTTCTAACTCGTATTTTAGTTCGGCGAAGGTATTTATGTATTGCACGTCTCAAAATCCTGTCGCGCCTTCCCTTTTAGTTTAGTATATAAAATTGCTTGCATGAACGATTCTTTATCGTCAGGATCAATATTCTGCATCGCGTACGTACACGTGTTTAAAAAGTCTTGCAATTTATGTCGCGATATCCCGTCAAATTCTGGTATCATTATTCGTGCTTCCTTGAGCGATATATACTGAGGTGCTCTACTACGGCGGTACTGAATGTCGCGCTCGGTCCTTCCGTAGTTTTCGCTATAACGTTCGGGTGCTCTGGTTGATGGATCACGCGTTTCTCTACGGTTTCTTGTTATTGCTCCCTTGAGTTGCTGTTGTCGCATCTCCATTAACTCTAAGTTCATTCTCCGGATTTCTCCCATCATTGTGTACATAAGATTATGATCAAAATTTAGGGTGGCGATGTTAGGTCGGTCCGTCGCGTTCGATTGCGGAGCCTGCCCCTCGTTTAACTCGTCTGATGTTTCCGTACTGTTTCGGATCTCGTTTTCGTTCCTATCTTGCCTCGATGTGGAGGCTCCCACATTAATATCGCGATTTGCGTCGATCGGGTTTTGGTTACTCATTTTCACGTCTAGTATGACTTTTCTAATTAAATCGCAAAGGCTCGAGTCATGGGACGTGGTCGACAGTACGTCTGTCTCCCATTCTATGCTGAAGGTGTAATCGATACTTGGTTCGCGCGTTTGATTTTCCGTGGGGTCAGTAGTGTCAGTTTCGTTCGGGATTAGGCTCTCGTCGAAACTTGTAA
This sequence comes from Anoplolepis gracilipes, assembly GCF_047496725.1. Taxonomy (NCBI): domain Eukaryota; kingdom Metazoa; phylum Arthropoda; class Insecta; order Hymenoptera; family Formicidae; genus Anoplolepis; species Anoplolepis gracilipes. The sequence goes on from NC_132985.1 coordinate 7,664,142, forward strand.
ACGGAAATATACGCTCGGTAACTACGTGTCTATCTAGCAAGTCAGGTTCGTCGTCGCTCGTATACTCGAGTCTCGGACGGGTTCTATCACGTTCCTGCGAGGTTGGTGCTACAAATGTGCCCGCGGAAATTTCCCGTAATCGCTCGACCGAAGGTCGCTTGCTTTCGCTATGTGCAGACGGGGGAATCGCTACCGGTGTCGGTGTACAATTTTCTTCCGACATTCACGCGGTTTCCACTTACGAAAATAAAATATGTTTTTGTTTTAGACTTACATTAATACAAGGACTCGCATGTTCGCTCGCTCAGTTATCTGGCGTTGACTCGGGGTCGCAGGTCGTTGTCCGGCGTTGCGTTGCGTTGTCCGTGGATGTCCGGTGCTGCGTTACGTTGTCCGTCGTTGATACGTCTCCCGACGGTGATGCGCTGTCCGTGTGTCGTAGGTCATGGTCCCTGCCGGCGCTCTTACTTTGGTATCAGCTCTTTGCCGTGACTCTTGTCGTCCGTTGTGTGCGTATGTTTCGTGTGATTAGGTGTTCATACGTAAACATCCCCTTTTTTTTCTTCTTGCGCTCTATCACGCTTATGCCTACCCGTTTTTAATTTTATTGGCTCTTCTTGGTATAATTTTTTGCACTAAATTACACTTGGAAAAAATATATTTATATTTTCCTCCCTTTTTTTGTTGTGTTGTCACAGCGGCTAACTCTCTTCAAGGGTCCTCCAGATCTCCGGGTGGCTATCCCACCGCTGCCACCAGTTTATGTTGTGCCTCCGTGAGGGGCACGGGATCGGGATCGTTGCCGGTCAGGATCTGAGTATAGTTCGAAGGAGTTTTTTGGGTTCCCGTTAGGAGAGGAAGAATAAATCTTGTATTTAGTTCATTTGCTGTCGCACTTTTATTACACTGTTACCCTCCTGATTTACAGAGAATATAATAACAACGCGTCTTACGCACCGGGTCACTCGCGAGTGCGGTAGGTGTCTTTTCGATCGTTAATTACTGCCCCCGTTTTTAGGCGGTGGACCGCTTTTATCTCCTCCGGTTCCGGGCGAATTTCGGAGGGGGTTGCTTGACGACACGACCAAATATGGTCGTGTTATACGATCACAAGTGGTATGATCGGGGTGCGAGCTAAGGAAGTTCGAAGTCCGAATTCCTTCCTCGCACCTTTTCGCAATTTGGCAGAGCCGAGATTTTCGGTCTTTTGCGTTCTCGCTCTGCCTTGGCCTTGACACGCGTCTCTGCTGCGTCAGCGGCGCATTCTTATCGCGGTGCGTTCTGTTCGCTTGCTTCTAGTTATTAGCTTCTTATAATGTATTTATTAACTTATAATATATATCTGGGTTTAGCTTCTCGGGCTGTGACAATATGTATATTTATTGGTATGATGAGAATAACATATATGTATTTTGTTTGTTGTTAATGCTTTGCATATTGCATTAGTAACAATCTCTTACCTTAATGTAACAAACGTTCTTCAGATGAAATTGGTTCTCGAAGAAATGCACTTTTTTGAATATGTGGTACAATTAATATGAGCAACTCTTCAAATTGTGTTTTATTTATCCGACAATAATTTGTGAACAGATCACAATTTTCTAATAATGCAGGAATTGTAGTATAATAAGCATCCTTTTTCTTTCGTTCTTTTAAAAACTCTGATACCTAATATTTTTTTTTCTTGTACTTTCTAAGTTTTTTAGAAAGCAGTATTATTACTGTCGCAAATAAATTTCTCTTTTGTACTGCCTGTGCTACAATATGAAGTATTTGATCTTTTGTAGTCATTTCTTCTAAATATATTTTCTAAACAATCACAAAAGAATGTCCACACAGCTAAGTCAGTTCACATGTTCGTTGCAGGGATACGAAGCTATATTACAATAAAATTTTGTCGTAACAGGAAATCCCATGCGCACTAAGGGCCAATAACTTTATCCGACAACGTCGACAAACATTAGGCTGCGTTCCGATTCCCCACCCGAGTGCACGCAGACACCTAAAGAGCGTTCAGATTCCTTTTAAATGCTTCTATCGACCTCTCAGATGTGACGTTCAAATTATTACTCTATCCACTCAGGAGAGTGTAAAAACCACTCGGGTTTATGAGCTGGGTGGATCGGCTGGTGATGATGTAATGAAGAGTAAATGCGGACAATATTGAAAATCTATAGTTCATGTTAAGTCAGTATCAGACTATGCATTGAAGATTGTACATAGTCTATGTCTGATACCGGCTTTATATTAAGCTACAGATTTTTAGTATTATTGACACATTTTTAAAACGTGCCCTGTTAAAAATGTCAAGCTCACTTAAAAGATTTATTTTAGATGCCAAAAGGTATGAATTATATAAATCACAAAACAATGAAGTGATTACGTTTGATGGATCATTAATTATTCGTGATAAAATCAGTAAGTATTTGTGATCTGAACTCACACATATCACAAGAGGTTAGGAATTTTTCAATTTTCTCTGTAATCATTTCTTATATTATTGGAGATATATCTAGTTTTATCTATTACAAAATATCTGTAAAGACGTACAGAAATTTTGAATTGTTACTATATACAGGATGTCCCATCTCGAAGTGGCCACCCCCTTGTATCTTTTAAATTAAAAGAGATAGACCATAACAAATATATATGAAATTAAATGGCTTGGACTAAACTTTATTGTGAATATAGTGATTAATTACAAAATTTATCTGTATTGAAGAATGGAGAGGTATGCATGATTTTTTTATGATAATGTAAATATTTTGATATAATAAAAGTTGTAGCACTGTTTAATGTAAATATTTTACATATTATACAAAGTTTTCCGGCTTGAAATATCGCGGGCGACGTCTACCATTTCATTTTCGACCCTACGATATGGTCAACTTCTGACTCGTGCATTAGAAATTGACGTATGTCATGTTATCATTTTTTTACGTCACTTCTAATGCGCAAGTCAAAAGTTGGCCATATCGCAGGGCCGAAAATGAAATGGTAGACGTCGCCCGCAATATTTCAAACCGGAAAATCTCATATAATTTGTAAAATATTTACATTAAATTATATATCGTTGTATTCAATTCAAACAGTGCTACAACTTTTATTATATCAAAATATCTACATTATTATAAAAAAATTATGCATACCTCTCCGTTCTTCAATATAGATAAATTTTGTAATCAATCACTACACTCACAATAAAGTTTAGTTCAAGCCATTTAATTTCATATATATTTGTTATGGTCTATCTCTTTTAATTTAAAAGATAAAAGGGGGTAGCCACTTCGAGGTGGGACATCCTGTATATTACTAATACGTTATATTACAAAGGAACGGTCGGAAGTGTCCCTCACCGATTTTAATGAACTTTGGATGTTTTAGAGCATAAAAAAATATTAGACCCATATTTTCTTTTAATGGCGTATCTCAACGTTTAGGAGTTGAAATAACTTCAAAGAATTGTAGCGCTTTATGTGTTATGTATGGCTCGCAGTAGCCTGCTCGCAGGATGGAGTGATGTTGGTGATTAGAGATATGTATGTACAGTAAGAAGTATTTATTATTCTACTATTTACATATGTACATGTCTTGGAGCCCCTTTTTGGGAACTCCGTTTGGGTTTTCTTTGAGGTGGCCTTTGAAACGGCCATTTGTATCTTCTAACGACGTCGCGAACGTCATTGGATCTGGGGGAGCGTCTCCGTGATCCTTACGGGCCCCCAGCGCTTGACTTGGTTGTTATTCTCATCACCTTTTTTGGACTTGCGTTTTTGTACTCGCTGTGGCCGCTCTTTTACTCTCATTGGCTTCTTCGGCTCGGTCTGCGTACCGTGGTCGGTCGTAGAAATCTCCCAGTCGCTCTCGTACTGGCAGATCCTGTCGTGTGTGGATGCGACGTGCTGTACGGCTCGCTCCGTACTGCTGGTGGCTCTGCGTGGCTCTACTTATACTGATCGGTGCGCTGGTCTGCGTGGCCTGGTCTTTCCCACTCGTACGTTTTTGCGATGATGGCAGCGGTGACAATCGCTCCGAGAGTTCCCACGATTGAGAGGGTGAGGTGTATCGTCGCACTCTGATGTCCCACGGGTGCAGCAGGCTCCGTGGTGGTCGGGTCCTTCGCAGTGGAGGTAGGTCAATAGGGATGAGCTTCCACGGCCGGAGCGCGAAACTGACCCTCTTCGGCGGTGACCCTGGCGAGTCTCTTGACGCTCGGAATTCTCGTACCGGCCCGGGTGAACGGGGCGTGAGGAGCGGCCGAGGTATTCGGCTAGGTCTGGACACTGTGTCGATTTGAACTGCGCGCCTTCTGATGCTTCTGCGTGATCGCTTCAGCGGAGCATGGCGTGCTGGTGAGTTGCGTGGGTGTCGGCTCTTATACTTCGCGCGCGGGATTTCACTCGCGGTTTGGCTCTCGCGTGCTTGCGCCGCGTAACGGGTTTTGCGCGCGGGCTATCGCGTGTATTGCTGCGAGCGCTTTTGCAGGCGCTTGTGGTGGTTCGTAACCGCTACAGAATAACGAATGTTTTGTTTTTAGTGAATAGCTTTGAAAATATAAGATGTATGAAAAAATGTTTTATATAAAAGTTTTATGATATTTTGTACTCTTTACAATAGTGTCATTATATTTTTTAAAAATGTCAAATTTTTTAATAGTTTACCACCCTTACCTCTTATTTTGCAAAATTTTAAAACTGTAAGAACAAAAATTAAAGAGTATCAAAAACCAAATTCATACATTTAAAAATTTCTCAAAAAGTTGAAGTTTAAGTAAAAACTGAGAGCACCATTGTTTCTGTGAAAAAAATTATGTAAGTATCATATGTATATGACTCATGTAAAGACAATTTTTTAAGAAATTGTTTAAACAATTTATTTATTATGATAATGTTTTTTTGCCAGTAATCTTACTAAATATTCATGGTTCATTCCGTAGTTATTCCCATCACTGCTTGATTAGCCGTGAGAATTTATGAGTTAAATAATTGAATAAATGTATAAATAAATAATACATAATTAAATAAACAAAATAATAAGAAATAATAAATAAGAATAAAAAGCAATCAGAAATTTGTATACATTTCTAACTGTATTTATTCTTCTTTATTTAATTATTCATTTATTTATTTATTTATCTATCAATTTATTGATTTATTTATTTATTCATTATTTAACAAGAAAATTTAAAATAACATTTTAATGAAGAAAATGTACGGTAAGAACGAAGGGTCCCATGGCATGCTACGCTCCTAAGTACTCCGGCCGCGCGCCGTCTGATTAGTCAACTTTAATTGTTAATAACTTGGTAAATAATGGTCTGAGCCAAAATTTGAAAAGGAACTTTTTACTCAAAATTCCACCTTCTTTCACCCCCTAAAGTATTAATTGAGAGTTACAGGTCACCCTGTATATACAGGGTGTCCCAGAACAACCTTCCGTCCGTAAAATGACGTACTCCTGACATAATTCTAAGACAATTTTTCCTTTATCAAAATTTGATTTAAAGCGTAGTTTTTGAGTTATAAGCGAAAATAGTTAGCAAATCACTCGTCGAGTACAGAAGGCAGGCAGGAGCGGCGCGGCGCACCGCGAGCACGGGCGCAGCTGACCGTCCGACGAGTGATTACCGCCGCATGGGTCGCTAATTATTTTATCTTATAACACAAAATTATGCTTTAAATAAAATTTTGGTAAAGAAGAAAATGTCGTATAATTACGTCAGGAATAAGTGTTCCTTAAAATAACGTCGGACGCTGCGATCAGCTGATTGTTACACGCGATGTGTCTCTCAGCTGAGCCGGAAAATCAATATATTGATCGGTTTGAAGTCGTCGACGACAATCGAAGGAGCATTGCCGTCGCGGAGACGGTTATTTCTCTCTCTCTTTCTCTCATTCACTCTGTCCCTTTCTTTTACGCACACACTCAGACATACACACATCGCGTGTAGCAATCAGCTGATTGCAGCGTCCAACGGTCGGCGATCCGGAACAACTTTTGGTCATTAAAGTAACGTTATTTTAAGGAACACTTATGACGTAATTATAAGACATTTTCTTCCTTACCAAAATTTTATTTAAAGCATAATTTTATGCTATAAGATAAAATAGTTAGCGACTCATGCGGCGGTAATCACCCGTCGAACAGTCAGCTGCGCCTGCGCTCGCGGTGCGCCGCGCCGCTCCTGCCTGCCTTCTATACTCGACGCGTGATTTGCTAACTATTTTTGTTTATAACACAAAAACTACGCTTCAAATCAAATTTTGGTAAAGGAAAAATTGTCTTAGAATTGTGTCAGAAATATGTCATTTTACGGATGGAAGGTTGTTCTGGGACATCCTGTATGGAAGATGATACAGTGCCTTCATCGCCTCCTGTTATTAGATGGGATAGATGCATTATTTTCAGGAAGATATAGGAAAAGTACTCATCAATGCAAAAGAGACCAGACTTAAATCTCTTGGTGAAGACTTGATTGGTTTTAAGGAAATTGATGCATTGCCAATGTCTGTTCCGTTTTCCTTGCTTAATGATGGCCGAGGTGTTGTTAAATCATTTATATCTCATTCAGCAAAATTTCACAAAACGTGTCGGACAAAGTTCGATAAACAATAACTAGAAAGGCTAAAGAAAAGATAAATACTTGATGATTCAAATGCTTCCACTTTTTCAGAAGTATACACTCGATCTAAAATTGTAACGTCCTTACATAACAATATTCAGGATTTATGCTTATTGTGTGATAATGATGCAACTTATGAGAAACTTGTGACTCCACAAACATTAGAAATAAGTTCTTCAATTTTATTTTTGGCGAAGAAACTTCAAGATGTCAAAATTTTATCGAAGCTTTGTTCTGCTGATCTGGTAACTCAAAAAGCTAAATATCACAAACGATGCTATCTAAGATTTCGAAATAGAACTAGGTGTGAACAACATAAAAATAAAAATGAAGAAAAAGAAAAGGAAAATTACAGTATTGTTTATGGTATTGCTTTGTCTGAAATGGTGGAGTATATTGAAGATATGTATTTAAACAGAGATACATCTCCAGTTTTCAAATTAGCAGTACTAATAAATCAAATGGAGAAAAAAATGCGCAATCATGGAATTGCAGATCCAAAAATACATCGATCTAGGCTAAAAGAGGAGTTTATCTCTTTAATCCCAGGATTAGTTTCTTGTAAGATTGGGAGAGAAATAATGCTTTACTTCGAAAAATCTACTGGAGATGTCATACGAGATACTATTACTGATGACTCGAGGAGCGATGGAATGTGTCTAGCACATGCTGCTAAAATTATTCGTAGAGATTTATTTAACAAATATCCTAAGTTTACAGGTTCTTTTTCGGGAGAGTTTGTACCTAAACTATGCGTGAGTAAAAATTTGATACTACTTTCACAAATGATTTTAGAAGGATCAAACCCTAGTGATGAACCGTTTGAGAAAACTTCTGTACTTTCTTTAGCGCAATTGATACGATTTAATGCAGTGAAATTCAAGCGTAGACATACAAGTTCAAATGTTAATCATCTTGTTGCGCGTGAAACTCCTTTACCTTTGTATATTGGTTTAAAGATGTACTCAACAGCGTGAAGCAAAAATCTGATTGATCATCTTTATGCTTTAGGATTGTCTGTATCATATGATCGAGTTCAGTATGTTTTATCCACAGTTATTAATGTTATTTGCGAATCATACGAAATCCCAAACTGCGTACTTTCTCAATCATTACATCGTAATATTTTTACTGTAGCGATCATTGATAACATTGATCATAATCAGTTATCGATGTCTGCTCAAAACTCATTCCATGGAACGAGCATAACTTTGATACAACATCCAAATACCATGTTACTAGATAAACGACTGAAAATTCAAGATTTCCAGTGGAGTACACAAGTGATCAAAGAATTGCCACCTTCATATACTATCATATCTCCAATATCGACAATATAAACAAAGTATTGTAATATACCTTTAAGCAGTATAGTTGCGTCAGTAGAGGAATCACAATTGTACTCCTCGGCAGTAAAAAAGTGGTTATACACAATTAGAGAACAACTCTGATGAAACCAATGATAATAACATTGTAAATAGACGTCTCTCTTGGTCAAGATTTACATCAGAATCGAACAATCCAGGCAAAGTTACTATTTCAAACCATATTTTACTTCCTTTATTAAATGAGAAAGTACAATCTCCAGCAGTTGTAGCGCATTGTATGAATGTTATTTCAAGCATTTTCAACAAGCTAAATTTAAATGCCGGAACAACAGTGCTCACTGGAGACCAGCCTATTTATGTTTTGGCAAAACAGTTCCAATGGAGATTTCCTCACTTGTACGGCGAAGATAAATTTGTTATCATGATGGAAAGTCTTCATATAGAAATGGCAATCATGAGTATGATAGGTTCATGGTTAACTGGATCAAGCTGGATTGACATCCTTGTTGACGCTGGAGTGACGAGTATTGGACGAGCAGAGTCTTTCTTATCATGCTCACACGTAAAACGTACTCGATATGCTCATCAAGTAACAGCGGCTGCACTGACCATCTTAAAGGCAGAAGCTTACACAGTTCGTGATTTGTCTAATGGAGGACTAGATTTATGTTTTGATGAATGGTATAATAAACATACTGAAGAGTCCGCTCAATTTCTTTTCTGGTCGATCACTATTGAATTAGAGGTGCTCTTACTCTCTTACATTCAAAGTGTGTGTGAATTTTGTCAATTTCATGAGTGTCCTTGAAGACATTTGCCCATGGATGTTTGCATTAGATCACACGAACTATGCGAGATGGCTGCCTGTTTTTGTGAAAACATTAAAAGAATTGGAAAAGTTTCATCTTGATGTATATGAAGAGTTTATACAAGGAAAATTTGTTAGTCAAAAAACCAATAGATTATTTTCAGCAATGGCTGATGATCAATCACATGAACAAGACAACAAAAAGCTAAAGGAATATGGTGCGGTGATTGGTTTGCTAGATTATCTTTCAGCGCTTCTCAAATGGATGGTTGGTAGACCAGACATCGTGAAAATAATATCTGACTTTGAAAAATATATTTCGGGTACTGAAATTGAAGAAGAAAGTGAAATTAATGAACAAGAACTTTTAGGAAAATACAGAGAAAACACGGCATCGTTTGAAAAAAGATTTAGAAAGCATGTTCTAGATGTTGTAGCATCTTTCCGAAAGTACGGAAATCCATTTGAAGAAGATAAGTTATCTACAGCTGTTACTAAGATTTGTATGACAAAAGATGCAGAAAAATCAGTGAGAGAAGCTGAAAATAAAGAAAAATCTCTAATGCAACTTATATACAAGAAAGGTTTATTGAAGGAAAAACATCTGTACATGCTATTATAAAGCGATGCAATTTGGCATTATTCAACGACAAGAAAAAAACAATAAAATCAAAGCTTCAAATGCAGATAAAAAAACTTAAAAAAAATGCAAATGTATTTTGTAAGTTATATGTGGAGAGTCAGATTAGAGAAACAGATGTGACAAAGTTTTTTGCTCATGAAAATCATCCTTATCCTCCTTCAATAAGTGAATTTGGGAGAATTCGAAAAGCAACGAAAAAATCTGATATCATTAATTGTTTGTCTAATAGTGCAAGTAATGGTGAAGCAGAAGACAATAATATTGTTTCATGTTGTTCAGCTATTATTATAGATGGTGATGCCTTAGTTCATTTTTTGAATGTAAAAACGTCAAAGACATTTTCTAAGTACTGCTCGAAAATATTTTTACTTGTTATAAATTTTCCTCTTTTAAACTTTCAGAGAGTGAACATAGTTTTTGATAAATACTTGCCAGGTAGTCTTAAAACAGATACGCGACTTAAACGAGGATCTGGAAAAGAAATGGTTATCAGGCCAACCACATTCTTACCAAAGGTAGTAGTAGTAGTAGTAGTAGTAGTAGTAGTAGTAGTAGTAGTAGTAGTAGTAGTAGTAGTAGTAGTAGTAGTGGTTTATTTTGGATCCACTTGGGGTTACCAACTCTTACATGTGTTTTCTGGGGAACACCAACCCCTTACAATATCCTTCCTCCTTTCTTCTCCATATACATATATATATATATATTTACATATTCATAAGATTACAGAAAGAGCTCTGAATTATTAAATATAAATAAGTAAATAAGAAAGAGGCAATAGGAGCGAGGAGATGTGAATCAAATTATAAGTTATTTTATATAGGTGATGTGTCGCAGATATATTGACAATAAGTACATTAGTAACATTCTATAAAAAGACGGAAATTATAATAAAAATCTGAACGTTTCGATTCATGTTTTGAATCCTCTTCAGCATAATATATAAAATAAATAAGTGAATTATAAATAGATAAAAACGAAAATTCATGAGAACGCATCGCATAATAACGGCGTAAGCAATGTATGAACTAAAAATCGTGATCGTATTCGCATGATTAAATAGATCAATGCATTAGAACCGTTGTACATATTTGTCGCATGTTAGTTGTATAAATTACATATATATAAAACGATCCAACTTGTTCGGCTCTTTTATTGTACGGCTTGCATAATAATCCCGTGAGGCAATTCTCCGAGGTTTCCAGACCGAGGGAGGCATGCAGTTAGATTGAGGGGTTAAGTCTGTATTAACAAAATGAGTACAATAAATACCTGTTTGTAATAAAGTTATTTACCGCTAGTTTGTGTATAATGGTGGTGACTCAGAAAAAGCTTACAGGATATGCATTCCGTTTGTGCGTTGTTGAATCTATGGTATATATATCGCGCAACTGATGTTTAACGTGTGGTTATGCCGATGGTACAGATGGTAATGAGCTCAAGGGCGAAAAATACATTTAAGATGGAAAGAGTTAGATAGGTGACATTAGATCTTAGGCAGTTTGTTTATTATATCATCGTAAATAGCTGGCAAACATTCTATATCTGTTTGTAGATTTATGCTATTTATTTGTCGTTTAATGTAACATTTCAGATATCAGTCTTTTTGTGTAATAGGGCTCATTGTCTAGTATTTGTGCATTGTCCCAGTCAAAGTCATGATTGTATGTTAGGCGGTAGTCAGTGATCACTGATTTGTTGTTATTGGGCTTCATTATGTTGGTCTTATGTTCTTTTATCCTAGTATTCAGCTTTCTGCCCGTTTGACCAACATATGAAGCGTCGCAATTTAGACAATTAATTTTATATACCACGTTTATTTTCATGGGAATAGGTATAGGATCTTTGTGTGTCTTAATAAATTTGTTATTTTTGTTTATGCTGTAGTAGGCTAATTTGATGTCGACATCTTTTAGAGCATTCTTTATTTTATCAGTTACTGACTGCAAATATGGAATTGTGAAGTATGAGTTATTATTGGGTGTTTGTGATTTTTTGTCGGGTGGTCTATTGTTAATTAAAAACTTTATACGGTTATTAATTGTTTTGAATATAAAATCGGTTGGATAGGAGTTATCCAGTAAAATCTTTATTATAAATTTGATATTCTTTTCATGGAACATGTGATGTTATAATAAGAATACTCTATCGATTAAGCCTATTATGGTGCCTCTTTTTTGGTTGTTAGGATGTTGGAAATGGAAATTAAGATATCTACCCGAGAACGCATTCTTATGGTACCAGTCAAATATTAGATGGTTATTAGTTAAAATGAGTGTGAGGTCTAAAAAGTTAATCTTGTTGTGGTCATTTTTTTCCACTGTGAACTGTACTCTGTTATGGAAAGAATTAAAAATTGTCAATGTCTGGTCAATAAATTTTGGAGGTACCGATATTAATATGTCGTCTACGTATCTAAAGTAAATGGGAGGGGTAAAATTCAATAACGTCAATGTTTTCTCCTCTATGTCTTGTAGGATTATGTCGGCGATGATCGGAGAGAGTGGGAAGCCCATTGGTGTGCCAAAAGTTTGTTGGTAAAATTTGTTATTGAAAACAAAGTATGTCGAGTTTAAGACTAAGTTTATTGCTGTTAAAAATTCTGATTCCGGGATGTTGTAATTATTTGTAATATATTGCCATCTCTTTGATATGCTTTCTACTGCTAAATTGATCGGGATGTTAGTGAACAGTGAGATTACATCTAGCAAAAACAATTCATAATCATTATCAATATGTAAATTAGATAATTTGTTGACTAGATCGAAACTATTTGCAATATGACTATTCGGTTTCGGGAAGCTGTCGTACATGATTTTTTGTAACCAACTGGCTAAGTTGTATAATGGGCTATTGATAGATAATACAATCAACCTGTAAGGGATGTTAATCTTATGGATTTTGGGTAACCCATATGCTCACGGTAAATTACCTTCACTGAAAGACATTTTACGATATTCAATGGTCGAGATGTATTCTTGTTTTTTCCACCGTTTGAGTATGTCATTGAGGCTTCAGATTAGTTTATTAATAGGGTTTTTATTTAATAAAATATAAGTCTCTTTATCTGATAATAAATTTTCCATTATTTGAGTGTATTTATCTTTATCCAAAGCAACAGTAACATTACCTTTATCCGCTCTGGTAAGGATAAGATTCGAGTTTCCCTTTAAGAAGTTGTTAGTAGTTGATTGTAAATTGATTAGTTTTTTAGTGGTTTCATTTTGTGGAAAGGATGATGTGGAAAGGGATTTAATGATGGTTTGTGTTCGACTTCTCAACAATGTCCTTTTTTTGGCAGGAACTTTTTTTAGACTGTTTTCGAAATTTTTGATAAAATCGGTAGTTATCTTAAATATGGAGGTGGAAAGTTCGCTGAAATTATCGCCTAATTGTAGAAAGCCTTGTATCTCTTTAGGAAAGTGTGTAGAGGATAAATTTATAAACCCATTGTCTTTGAGGTCAAATATGTTGTTCACATGTAGATTGCCAAATTTTGGCACGATTTCAATTTTTGTGTCGATTTTATCGTCAAAAGAAGGAAGTTTTTTTAAAGAGTAAAAATCATCGCCGACATAGTCCTACAAGATATAGAGGAGAAAGCATTGACGTTATTGAATTTTACCCCTCCCATTTACTTTAGATACGTAGACGACATATTAATATCGGTACCTCCAAAATTTATTGACCAGACATTGACAATTTTTAATTCTTACCATAACAGAATACAGTTCACAGTGGAAAAAAATGACCACAACAAGATTAACTTTTTAGACCTCACACTCATTTTAACTAATAATCATCTAATATTTGACTGGTAATAGAATACGTTCTCAGGTAGATATCTTAATTTCCATTCCCAACATCCTAACAACCAAAAAAGAGGCACCATAATAGGCTTAATCGATAGAGTATTCTTATTATCACATTCCATGTTCCATGAAAAGAATATCAAATTTATAATAAAGATTTTACTGGATAACTCCTATCCAACCGATTTTATATTCAAAACAATTAATAACCGTATAAAGTTTTTAATTAACAATAGACCACCCGACAAAAAATCACAAACACCGTACTGCGTCCCTCTCTGTACCCCTCACTCTCTCGTCAACCTTTCCTCAACTAATCCACCCCCTTCTCTTTCCGCTCTGTACCTGGTCTTTCTCGACCTTATATACTGGTCCCCTCTCCCTCCCTTCGGCTCGCCCTTTCTCTTATTTCCCCTCTTCTTTCTTCCTTCCTCTTTCCTTCGTTATCTCCTGTTTTCATCGTTTCTTCCTTTTTGTTCCTATATCCTCTTTTTCTCCTTCTTTCCTCTTCTTCCTCCGTCACCCTCTTCCCTTCTCTCCTCTCTCCGCGTTTCTCCTCACTTGTTTCCCTTCTCTCTGCTCATTCAGTATTTGCCCATATCCTCCACCTGTCATCGTCCACGTTTCTTTCCCTCCTCGCTTCCTTCATTTCCCTCCTTTCTATCTCCCGCCTTTCTCCCCTTGCTCTCCTTCATCTCTCTCACCTCACTCCTCCCTCTCCTCTCTTCCCTCTCTCTCGTCAACTCTAGTCTCCTCTTTACATCTTCCCCTCTTCCTTTCCCCTCTCCCCTCTTCTTCTTTCTCTTCCCTTTGCTTCTCCTTTTCCCTCTCCCCGGCCCCTTCTCTCTCTTACTCCTCGACTTGATACTCTCTTTTATCCCCCTCCCCTCTCCCTTCTTCCTCTTCCTTCCTCCCTCTGCCACTCTGCCAGTCCTCTCTCTTCCTCTTTCTCCACCTTTCTCTCTCTCCTCTCACACTCCCCCTTCCTTTCCTTGAGCTCCCCGTGAATCTTGTTCACTATACTCCTTCATGCAATCTTTCACCGTGAATTTTCCTTACTGCCTTCAACAACTCCGTCGTGTAATCTCTCTCTCTCCCATCTTCTTCCTTCTCCTCCCTTGCCGCTCCACCATCCTTCTTTCTCCATTACAGCTCTTCTTCTCTATCTTTCCTTTGCGCTCCTCCACACTTGATTTCCCTTTTCTTTGCCTATCCGATACTCGCACTTAACCTCCACCCGTCACCGCCTACAACTCTCTCCATCTGCCCTCCATCATCTCCTTCATTTCAATCACTCTCCCTCGCTGCTTCTAGTCCCTTTATACTCCTCTTCATCCTCACCCTCTCTTTCCTCTGCACTCCACTCACTTGGTTTCCCTTCTCTCTGTCTATTTGCACCTCGCACCTAACCTCCACCTTTCACTCTCGCCATCTGCCGTACTATCCCCTCTATTCCTCCCTATCTGGTCGATATATCGATCTGCCTCTTCTCGCATCAATCTATCCGTTTGTCTCTCCACGCCACACCGCTCATACCATCTTCTGCCGCCATCTGTCGATCACCGTCCATACTCTTCTCTCCTTCCTTCGTCTCACCGCTCTACTCAACCTCCTCTCCGTACCGATCATCTTCCGCTTTCCTCTTCTTTCCCTTCTCCCCCTTTTTCTTCACTCGTCCCCTTTGCCCATCTTTTACTCTTCTTTTCCTCTTTCCTCCCTTTCGTTTCCCTCTGTTCTTCCTGATCTCCTCTTTGTCCTTCTTCCTTCCTCCGCTGCATATTCCATTCCTCTTCACTCCTCCCTGCCCGTCTCACCTTTTCTTCTCCGAATCTACCACGTCATCTGTCCCTGTCCACTTCTCATTCCCTTATAACTCTTTTCTGACTTTGCCCTTCTCATTCACTCCACTTGTTACTCTCGCCCTCCACCTTCTCCCTTGACTATCTTTTCCATTTACGGCTTTCCTTTCCTCACCAATTCACTCAAAAATCTCCGAGCTCACATATCGTCCTACTACTCTGTCCACCATCTTTTCCCCCTCTCCCTTATCAAAGGTTTTCAATAAATTTTTTCAGGTTGATGGCAATAAGAAACAACTCTTTCACCTTTTAGCTAATACAATAACTTCAATTGAAACTAATGGCAAACTAGTGATTTGTACTGATGAAAATTCAATAACATCTGCAGGTCCTCTAATCAGTAATGATCTTGCTCCATGTTCACATGAAGAAACGAACACCAGACTTTTTGTCCATGTAAAAAGTGCAGTATTATCAGGTCATAAAAACATTTTAATAAGTACAGTCGATTCTGATGTGATTATTATCACCGCAGCTGCCTTCCATGACTTGAAAAAATTAGGTATAAACGATCTTTGGATTGAGTATGGCATGGGAAAGAACAGACGGCAGTTTTCACTATCAATTTTCTTGAGGAAAATTTCCTCCAACATGTGTGAAGCACTGCCATTTTTTCATGCATACACTGGTTGTGATACTGTATCCATATTTCATGATATTGGTAAAATGAACGCATGGAACGTTTGGAAGAAGATGCAAGAAATTACGGATGTATTTATTCGCTTATCAACATCAAATACATTAGATGAAGAAGATTTTAAGAAGATGCAACACTTCACAGTACTCATATATGATATGACAAGCCAGACGGAATTAGTAAATGAATGTAGGCGAATCCTATACACTCAAAAAAATCGAAGTATAGAAAGTATACCTCCAACTGAAGAAGCGTTGCGCCAACACGTGAAGCGAGCAATGCTTCAATCACATATTTGGAGACAGTGCTTGCAGCTTGAACCAGATATACCTAATGCAACCAGCTGGGGATGGAAGATATTAAATAAAAATAAAATAGAGCCACTATAGACAATTTTGCCACAAGCGTCTGACGAATGCTCAGAATTAATTAGTTGCCGCTGCAAAACGATGTGCGTGAAGAGCTGCAAGTGCGAGCAGTTCAATTTGCAGTGCACTGCTTTATGCATGTGTGATGGACAATGCTCCCAATAAGTAAGAAAATATTATTTTTAATGTTTTTTTTTAAAGAGTTAAAATACATCATAATACATATTATTTATAATACATTATATCTTTTTTCAGCTGTAATGTGGACACAACCATGATACTTTTATTTTTTACTTATTACCTTATTTAATATAACTTTGTTTCTTTTTTGTCCTTATTTTTTGAAGTATTAAACTATTTTTAACATTGAGTTTAATGTCATAATGTTGATCGACACATTTTATTTGTAAGAAATAAATTCATTATTTTTTAACACCTAAAATTATTTGTTATTATATTATAATATAGCGTTCCTCCTACTCTTTAAAAATAGTAAACATCCAGAAGTATACAAAAAACAATATCATAGGTATTATTAGCGGAATCATAGTCATTTTCAATATTTTTTAAAATAATTTATATCTGTCGACATTTAAGTAAAAATAACGGCTTTGTTTTTGATTCTACAAAAAAATGTTTTAGACAAAAAATGTTTATTTTTTTGTGCTGAATATTTTTTATTTAAACAATATTTTTCTGTTGATATCTTCTACCGTTTTTGAGTTATTTAGAAAAAATTATTTTTTTGTCGCCATTTTTAAAGGTACCGGCAAAAATATATTAGACACTGCTTGTGTCTCGTCGAATTTTTATTTTCCACATTTTTTAATATAGATACCAAGTTTGATGCTGGTAACCCAAAATGAAATATCATTTTGGTAGAACTTTGGCCACTTTAGTAGAACGCCTCTGTATATATTATACACACACAAATAACAAGTTTTTATTTTATTCGTCTAAACTTGAAAAAATAGACCAAAAAGTGATTATTTACCTGATGTTCTTTATGGAATTGGATGATATCCATCTAAAGTTTTAAGAAATGGGATCTTTTCTTCATTAAGTAATATAATATTATTCGTAGAAGAAACTAAAAGATATATTTTTTGTTCTGGCATTGCGCATTTCAGTTAATGAAATTTCTTCAATGCGGAGTTTTATAAATTCCCAAAGATACGACAATTGTACAAGTTCGTATGAGCAATTCAAACGGAAAAGACGCGTTATGTAGAAAGTCTTTTTTTAAAGGAGTTTTAGGTACTACCTTTTGAAAAGTATAAACTTATAATTTGGTAAATTTTTTTAATAATTATAATTGTTTCGTGATAACTATTAAAAAGTTAATAAGATGTACATTTAATTATATTTCATGTTAATTTAATTTAATTATCGTAGCTTTAATACGATTAATCTTTTTTAATTATGCAGATATATTATATGCAGATATATTATATAGATATTGCATTAATATGCTTTAAGTTAAAGTTTAAGATTGTTTCGTACGTATAATCGTAGTAAAAAATGAAGATTAATTTTTATTTTGTATAGTGATAATAATTTAAATGTTAATCAAATAATAAGGTCGCAAAGTTTATGTATATAAAAGTTTAAGGAGAAACTACAGATATTGAAAAATCGCAAAAAATTCTCAAAATTTAATAAATAATAACTTTTTTATTATAAAAACTGTCAAAAAATTTCAGTTTAATTGTCTACTTATCGTTGGTCTAAAAGTTATAAATTATTAAACATTTGTATTTATTTGGTTAAGTGGCAATGTTGCATATATAATATTGTCAGTTAGTTGATAATATTCTAAACAAACTGTAATATTAACAGCTTAAACAAATATTTTCAATAAAATTTACATTAAACAAATATTAATTAAGTTTTTTGAAAAGAAAGACTTATGCGAATTATCTGTCAAAATGACACATTTTGAAATTTATGAAATTAACATTGTACAAAGCACTTTTAGCGCTTTTCAAATATAAAATTAATAATTAATTTGTGAGTTAAAGTAAAGATTAACATGCAGAATATAATTTAATGTTGAAATTGTAAATATTATGTTATATTGAACTAACCAAACTTTTTGATAGTGACTGTACACGAAAATTCATAAAAATAAAAATTGTAATTCTACAAAGCAAATCTTTACTTTAACTTACAAATTTAGTATTAATTTTATATTTTAAAAAGCTAAATGTGCTTTCCGTAATGTCATAAATTGAAATGTATTAGATGTATTAACTTTTGATATGGATGATTGCGTATAGTTCCTTCTTAATTATAAATTATTTATTAATATATTAAGTGGATTTGTAGTATGATTATATGTGTATATATATGTCCCACATAGAAGTGGGACACCCTGTATATATATATATATACAGGGTGTACCATTTTAATCCATCCAGTCGAATATCTCGAAAACCAAGTCCGGGAGAGAAAAATATTTCAGACAAAAGTTGTATGGTTTCGAGAGGGCCATAAGATGGTACCATTGGTTTGACCTTGAAAAGTCATTTGAAGGTCACGTGAAGGTTACTTCAAGTTTCTTAAATAGAACATCCTATATATTTTTACATATTCTTGTAGCTCATCTCGAGAGCTTTCCAAAACACTTATGACAAATTTTTCATCAATTGGTGTAAAGAAAACACATAATTATGTTAAAGTAAAAATCTGAATTTGCAACTAACAGTTACACATTTTTACTTTAATATAATTATGTGTTTTCTTTACACCAATTGATTTATCTTATTATTCTGTGCATAAAAGTATTAGAGTAAGATAATCAAAAAATGAATATTTTACGAGATATCTTGTATTTTATGTCAATATACTGCAACTTTGAAGCCTTATAATTCAAAAAATACTTAATGAAAATTACTTTATCATAAGTGTTTTGGAAAGCTCTCGAGATGAGCTACAAGAATATGTAAAAATATATAGGGTGTTCCATTTAAAAAACTTGACGTGACCTTCACGTGACCTTCAAATGACTTTTCTAGGTCAAACCAATGATACCATCTTATGGCCTCCTCGAAACCATACAACTTTTGTCTGAAACATTTTTCTCTCCCGGGCTTGGTTTTCGAGATATTCGACTGGATGGATTAAAATGGTCCACCCTATATATATATATATATATATATATATGTGTATATATAAATATCTTACCTGTTCTTTGTTATTAAAGCTGCTTGAAAGCTAAATCATTCCACGCAGTAAATTGAATGGTTACTTTACCATTACTTATGATAAAATTAAAAAGATACCATTTCTTTCCATTTTTTTCGAATGACTTTAAGTAGTGATACAGCAGGGATTCTAACACAGGTGCTCGAAGTTGGTGCGGGGGCGGGGGGACTCACGGGCGGTTTTTAGACGAGGGATACGCGGAGAGGGAGAGAGGTCTGCGGCGCGGTTTGTAGGTGAGGAGTACGCGGAGAGGGGAGAGGTCCGTGACACAGCCGCAGGTCCGCGACACAGCCGGTAGACGAGGGGACAGCGGAGAGGAGAAAGAGGTCCGCGGCGCAGCCAGTAGACGAAGGGACAGCGGAGAAGGGAGAAGAGGTCCGCGACGCAGCCGGTAGGCGAGGGGACAGCGGAGAAGGGGGAAGAGGTCCGCGACACAGCCGGTAGACGAGGGAACAGCGGCGAGGAGGGAGAGGTCCGCGACACAGCCGGTAGGCAAGGGGTTTGCGGAGAGGGGAGGAGGTCCGCGACGCGGCCGGTAGACGAGGGGTTTGCGGAGAGGAAAGAGAGGTCCACGGTGTAACCGATGGGTTTGCGAGTAGGGAGATGGATAGAGAGAGACGGCACGATAGGCGTTCGCAACGCGGTAGACGGAGACGGAGCGATAAACGCGTGGTATAGGATAGGATAAGGAGAGTGCTATGTGCATTGTACATAGCGTAGGACAATGAGAGCATGATGTGGTGAAAAAAGGAGGAAAGCACAATAGAATGATAGTGTGAGAGAGAAAGAAGGAGGATGAGGGGAAGGGATAGCGGGAGCGCGATAAGACGGAAGCTAAGGCGTACGCGAGAACGCAGATTAAGCTTTTTTTATATTATTATATATATATGTTAAATATTATCTAATTGCATCTAATTATAAATATTAAATATTATCTAATTAATCCTAAGAGGAGGAGGAAGAAGGATGGGATTGACAAAGAAGGCGCAAAACACAATACACGTATTTTATATCTAACATAATTTTTTAATCATAAAAATGTGTATGTGTGTACATATAAAGTGTGTGTGTATGTGTGTGTTTTTAAAAATTGAAAAGATATAAAATATAAAAAGATATAAAAAAGATATAAAATATAATAAAAAAGATATAAAATATAATATAAAAGATATAAAATATAAAAAATCTAAAATCTACAATATAAAATATAAAATTATAAAAATATAAAATTTAATAAAAACTAAAAATTAGTCGGAGAGGGTGGAGGGGGAACTCGCGACGGCTGCTTCTGTAATAGAAAAATGAACATTTTTATTAGTACCTTAAAAAAAAATATATTTAAAATTTGAGCATACTTACAGTACGAGGGGCTTCTCTCCAAATAATCTGCGGAGACAGAAAATGTCGACGTACAGGTAAGGGAAAAACCCGTCTAAGAGGCGAGCACGAGGGCCATCGCCCCACAAATCCTCATATTCCGCATATTCGCGGTTGAAGGTCCGCCACCGACGTACCTCTTTCATGTGCGCGATGTTGATATACTCTGGTATGAGGTTATGGTAATATAGATATTCCTGTAAAAGAAAAAACATATAAATATATTATAAATAAAAAAGCGTATAATAATCATAATAAAAATTACATCACCAAGTGGGATGTGGTAGTATCGATATTGGTAACACTATAAAAGATAAAAGCGCATAAATATAAATATATTATAAATATAAATATATTATAAAAAAAGCGTATAACATAATGAAAAACTACTTACATCCTCGAACAGTACATCCAACAACGCTCGGAATAGGTCGCGGGCCAAATTCTTAACCCAGTGAAGTGCACGGCGATGGCTTCGCCTGCCAACCCCTTCGGAAAGCTAAAGGCGACGGTACCCCGTCTCGAACATTGCGTCAAGAAATGCCATAATTTGTGACATTTTAAAATCTTCACAAAATAAACTTCACTTCACTGGATCACTGTCTGACACTTTATGCTAACTCCAGCGAGAGCTAGGTAACGTCTCGGTGAAAAAATGGGTAGGGAATGTGCATGACATAAGCGTTAGCAACAAATGCTTACTCTTTATAGCTGATAAAGAATTAAAAGCTGACGCGGACTGTTGCTCCACACAGCATTCATACAGATAATTATAATTAAATAGCGACACAATCAAATAAGCATCAGACATCTATTGAAATATTGATCAACATGGATCTAAACATTGATCAACATCGATCTAAACATGTTTAAACCTTATTATACATCAAATAAATATCTTAATATTATGACTTGAAATATAATACCAGATGCAGCTGCACCATGAAATGTAATATTCACCACACAGATGTATACATGGCTAAGAGATATAATATTTGCTACAGATTGATCCAACCACTATCATACATCAACAAACACTTATCGAACCGTGATGAACATCTATCGAACTATTATCGTACATCAAACGAACATCTATCGAACCGCGATAAACATCTATCGACCCACTATCGTACATCAAACGAACGTCTATCGAACCACTATCGAACCACTATCGTACATCAAACGAACGTCGATCAACATCAAACGAACATCTATCGTACATCAAACGAACGTCTATCGAACTACTATCGAACCACTATCGTACATCAAACGAACGTCGATCAACATCAAACAAACATCTATCGAACCGCGATGAACATCTATCGTACATCAAACGAACGTCGATCAACATCAAACGAACGACTATCGAATCACTATCGAACCACTATTGTACATCAAACGAACGTCGATCAACATCAAACGAACATCTATCGAACCAATATCGAACCACTATCGTACATCAAACAAACGTCGATCAACATCAAACGAACGTCGATCAACATCAAACGAACGTCGATCAACATCAAATGAACGTCGATCAACATCAAACGAACGTCGATCAACATCAAACGAACGTTGATCAACATCAATCGAACTATGAACAACATCAATCGAACCATGAACAACATAAATTTTGATATTTTTTTTACGTTTAAAGATGTCAAATATTCCACGTTCATTGTCTGCTGAAATGCAGACTAATAGAAAAATGCATCACGTACTGTAATATAATACATGCTACAAGGAGAGGATAAAAAAGATAATAATAATAACAAACATGTATTGTAACAATAGTTTATTATAAATATGGATTGATTGAACCTTTATGATGATGATTCGAACACCAATTGAATAATTTAAATACATTTTGTAAAGCACAATTTCATACATGTCTATCGCAACGCAGAGTAGCATCTAATTTATCTAAAGCAGGAACGTCATCATAGTCGTTATCCAATGTCTCGATAATAAGACCGATTCTCATCGTCTTCCAGTAAATTTGCCAACCATTCTCGTTTTTCATGTCCTTTGACATACACTCGAGAAGATGCATTTTTCAACGTCAAGGCGTCAGTGATTAAACGTTTGGCCCTGTAGTACAGAATGTTTTCATCTTCCTATTGCAGATTGTGATGTTTTTCAATCAACCATGCAACTTGAGATCTCTCAGATCTCGTGAGCAAACGGAATGGTGTAAGACTCGTAAAAATATAATGAGAGAGTAGAGTACACCCTTTGTCAGAATCGCAATTTCTTTCACGATAAACTTTCCTCTAACGATAAATCCTTGCAGATCCACAAACGTTGGCACAACCATAATGAAATGATATTGGCGAGAACTAAGACGGACGACTAATGTCGATCATCGAGTATCGCTAGTTTTATAACGTTATAATGTTACATTGAAGGGGATTATTCCTGATTCATAATTTTGCGGACAACATTTGTCAACAGGTTATATTCGACAATGCGATCGTGCAAGATGAGGCAATATGCGGTAGTATTTGCGGGTACGTCTAGCTTACATTCAAATTCTATTCTTACGTCCACAGTAGCATTTTTGACAGACTCGTTTTGTCACGAGCAGTCAATGACCGTGAGAGGACCGCACTCTAGAAATTTTGCCATGGTAAATAATACATTATCATTATTGCATCCGTAATAAGATTTACGAAAACACGCATATATGTCGAATAGGATAGCGTATCTCTTTTTATCAAAATCCAAATTTAAATCATCATACGGATAAAAATCAGAGTTTAAATAGAGTTTAACGTTTGTCAATTTGCAGTCGTCGAATTTGGTAATATCTTTCGACGCGACATTTTTTCTATCAGTCTATAGTGCAAAGATTACGTATCGCGGTTTCTCCAGCTGAGTGGCAGTTTTCACAGTCCACGAATGCTTGGTCGTACTGTGTAGCAAAGGAAATTCGTATAGATCCCACGAGCGAAAACTCATGTTCAAGTATCTATCGCTCTCCAACGCTCGTAGCAAGGATAGTTTACTAATTTCGTTCAATATTACGTGAGGCATACGCCATTGTATTTTGTGTAATTCAATCTCAGCTTCAGCAGCCTGAGCTCCAAATAGACAATTGTTGTCGTTGCGTGAACGTATTAGAATCAATTCATGACGAGCGTTAATCACAACGCGCTTATAATCCTCGCAAAATCCAAGCAACATGTTGAGCGGCACGCAAAAATTGAAGTAACCTTTGCCACCATTATTTTCAACTATACTCCACGTAGCATTGTGCAAGATTTTACTTCTCTCGTGTGTAAGGGAAATGTAGTTTTTAATCGTGCAAGTTATTCCAACGTTTCTGTTGCGATCAATTTCCACACTGTTGAGTTCATATCGAAGTTCATCAAACATGAATGCAACGCAATTATTTCCCAATATTATTAGTTCATCCTTCTTTCTTATCGTCAATTTTTCTTCGACGTAAAGGAAGCTTTCGCACGGTAACGTGTACAAATCCTGATGCTGTATCCGTATCTCATCGCTATATCCCAAGTGTTGTATTTGCGTATGGATTGTACGTATGAGTTTCAATCTTTACTATACGGTCGTCAAAGATCGGTTCGCTTCCAATGTTCAAAATGTCAATCATTCTTTCAATTATTTCGTACGACAAATCCTAAAGACTTTAAAAATTCAACGCGCTGAGCTTCTTTTTAGCGTAACCAGACACTTGATTATTATCACCACCGCTCGCCTTCTCGCAAAAGTATTGTCCCTCGAAAAGATATTGTCTCTCGCGTGCTCCGTTTCATTCAACACGAGCATACTATTTTTGACGTCGTCGTACGTGCAATCGTACGGTAATTTCCTCTCCTCGAAAATCGAGCAATCGACCCTCCTGATCCACAACACGTATCGTTAAATTAGTAATGCTTCGCACGACGATTGGTAGATAAATGATTTGCGCGGGGGTTTCTGATATCTTATATCCCGGTGGTACGCTCGGAGAAAATTCATGTATCGTGTGTACACGCTTACTATTGCTATATGCACCAGCGGTCACATGCATTTTATACGAATAATGTTTACGTTAATAATATTTATCGGCACATCTGATTCGTACCATTTCCGAGGCTGCAATACATGATTCGAGAATCCCAATAACGATCCTATATTGTTGGGCTTATTAAAATTTATTCTGTATATGCATTTAATTTCACTTTTCAACGTATTATGATTAGCGTGAATCACTATTGAATATTTCTCATCATTGTTATTAACAATGTTGTGGGAATCGTATTGTAAAATTGCATGCGTTAGATATTCATTTATACCATGCAATTCGTACGATCCTTCGGGAATCGTAATTGTCGTCGTTGTCAAAGTAAAATTTATTATTCGAGGAATTCACGTTCGATATCGTATGATAAGTTTCAAAATCCGTTAAACCAAATTCGTAATCATCATCGTTCAAATCTATGGCTGCAAAGTAGCTTACGGCAAGAACACTACTCTTACCAGTCAACGTAAGTGTCAGTGACATGTCGAATACTGATTCACGACAGTAGAGTGTTAGGCTTTAAATTTAATCGTATGAAGAAATTGTAGACACAATTGTCCGCAAATACTCTGATTATAATTTTGATAAGACGCATGATTGTATTCAATTTTTGTTACATTCTGTCCAAAATATTGCACCAATTCCTCGGGCGGTCGAAGATTTCCAAAACTGTCAAAATACACAACATTATCTCCCCTCTTTGCGTATGCTACCCAATGAGTAACCAGAATCCTCAACGTCGTCCAAATTGACAATGCAGCTCTCGTTTCGTCGCACGCCGCTTATCGGTAAATTATTGCGCATGAAAACGCCTCTAAAGAAAGGTATGCGCATACGTCTTGCAAGTTGTTCCAATTGTACGTCAGTTGTTACACCCGCAGGCATTTTTAACGTTTTTTTAACGTTTTTTTTTCTTAGCAGTCGTTGAGAACCCCTGTCCACGCTTGTATGGAGCGAAATAAAGTCCACGACCTTCAATAGCACGATTGTGACGTTGCATTTCTTCGAATTGGCGTTGCGTGGCCTTGCTATCGTTTACAGCCTTTGCGATTCCCACTGCTCCACCAGCCAAAGAACCGACTACTCCCAACGATGGTAAAATCGGTAAAATACCACCACGCTTCGCTACTGGAAGTATTCGTTTTTTCAACATCTTTTTCTTTTTCGGTGATTTTTTCATCTTCATTCCCAAACCAAATTTCGTTTTTGCCTTCATGGCCGTCCAAACAGCCGTAGCAGCCGCTCTTTCACCAAGAGTCGAATCCTTCGCGGTAATACGTTCCTGCGCCTTCACAGCTAGTATACGATCCACAACGTGTCATTCGCCGAGATCGTTGCTTCGCGAGTAAGCTATATCGTGGTCGCGACACGCAGCGTCCAATGGATTGATACCTCGATCGCCTCTAGCCAATCGTTCTTTTAAACGAGTTCCCGGTCCGCAAAACTGATATCCAGAAATATGTAATTCGATAGGAAGCGCGTTTATCGCACGATTCAATAGACCGCTACCTCTTATAGTTCTCGCTGACATTCGTAGCAATCTTTAATAAATGGTGCTGGACCATCGATATGTGTTTGCTGCCACGGTAAATTATAATGTCGCAAACATCTACGATACCGTTGTACTTCAGAATCAGTCTTTATGTTCGGGAAGTTTGTCCCACAGTCGTTCCACGTAGCGGCTAAATTGTCTCAATAAAATAATCTTTGGTATATATTGCAACTGTTCAGAGGTAAGCTCGAGAATATGACAGTTGTCCGACAGATGAAAAAACATTTTCAATACTAAATGGTTTCGATTCGATGCACATCAATAAATAGGTCCTCCCATGCCTCATTCTCAAAATGCGGTTTGTGCGGCAAGCGACGATAATCAAAGTTATAAACTTTAATAATAGACTAATGCTTGAAAAAGAAATACGCAAGCATGGAAACATGTTACCAATTACTATACGCGGTATTATTTGCGGTCCTTCAAATTGTGGTAAGACTAATGTATTGATAAGTCTAATTGAAAGTCTGTACGGTGTTTGCTTTGAGAACCTGTACGTATACTCAAAATCGCTTCAACAAAAAATATCAATATTTGGAAAATTTATTGACACCGATAGACGAAATTGGTTATTTCACATTCTCTAATAATAGTGAAGTCGTTGCTCCAAGCGAGGCGCTTCCGAATTCCATTTTTATTTTTGACGTGGCGTGTGATAAACAAGATACGATAAGAGAGTACTTTGCAATGGGTCGATACTCGAGCGTCGACTGTTTCTATCTTTGTCAAACGTATGCCAAGATACCCAAGCATCTTATACGCGACAATGCGAATCTGTTGATTTTATTTCAACAGGATAGTACAAACCTGAAACATGTGTACAACGATCATGTAAATACTGACATGTCATACAACGATTTTCACGCATTATGCCAGAAATGCTGGCAGCACAAGCATGGATTCGTAGTTATTGATAAAGACAGCTCGCTGACCAATGGACGATATAGAAAAGGATTTAATAAATTTGCGATACCGTAGAGAGGTTAATCGCTGTCGACACATCAGTCTAACAACGTCTACAAAATATCCATCATGATAAACAACAATGATGCTGATGATGAACGTGAAAAGATTGTGAGAGAGATTGCAAAAACGAGCGAATCAATTCGCAAAATATCACGCTTTATAAACTGGTAAAATTAAGGAAGACGTCACTTTGGAGAGACATTTTAAGCCAATCACTGGACCTCTAAAACAAATTGTTGAGAATACAATCGATGTAGAATCTGATGCATCGAAAGTGGAGTCGTTTGGTATACCCAGAGAAGAACAAGAGAGCATAAAGCAGAAACGATCAAACATTTCACTGACTTATGAAAAAATATCAAATGGGGGACAGAAACGATCAAACGATTCAATGATAACTTCTACATCAAATCAATCAAAACGAATGAAACAATCGACTCCGATAAAAACTGTACAACAAGCTCAAATAATCTCATCTCCTTCCATCGAAGAAATTTTTGAGATCACACCCGAAGCGGTTGTGACGTCGGTTCAGCGTCAATTACAAACATCCGAGGGTCAGAATATGTTGCAAGAACATCTTGGTCCGCTCGGACAAAGATATATCGGAGCAATTTTGGGCCAAGATGTAAATAACGAGATGGATTACGTATACGGTGTTAAATTTTCCGACGAAGGAATAATGCTCGGTGATAAACATTTTGAAGTGGATAAGAATGATAATATAATCATCAATGGAGTGAAATATGCGGGGACGCCGGGTCTCTACGAATTAATTTTCAAGAGAATTCCCGACGATGCTGTATATACAGAGAACGATATGCATAAATATAAAAGTATATTACTTGCGACAAACACGCATAGACGTGATAGTAATGTGCGTAATCCAATATTAGGGAACAAAAAATACAAATATAAATATATAATCGCTTCATTATTTCCTATCAAAAGAAAAATTGGAAAAGGTATAAACCTACCACGCACTATGACACTGAGTGAGAATAAAATTGAATACGTGCATTGGAACGATCCCAACGAATTGGTAGATCGTTTGCGGCTGCTGGAAGCTTCGCGTCGAGCAGGTAACAATGCTCATGGCAATGAAATCATGTCAATTATCGAACTTCGCGAGGCGGGTCTTATTATAAATTAAACAACATGTTGACGATACTAGTCATTCTGTCAAAACATTTCCTATTGAAATTTCAATTAATAAATTTGGAGTATCGCTCGGTATGTCGAATAATGCATACTATGAATGGAACGGATTACTAAGAACGTATGTGCGAGATAACGCTCTGTGTCTGACTAGCGCCGGCTTTGACGCAAGGTTGCGCAAGATACGACATGTAGCGCAACCGGAAGATAATGATGCTGCTAACAAACGGTATCTTGAAATGAGTGTTGAACTTTTGAAGAATAGACAGAAAGAAATTGATGAAACAATTATTGCGCTCGAAAAGCACGTGCAAACGCTTCAGATAATGATGCATGAAATGCAGAAAATGCTTCAGACACGTGTGCAAACTACATCCGACTCAGGAAAAGATACATAAAGATTTATACATGAACTTTTACATTATTATGAAATATGCCACGATCAAACATGCAAGAAAAGAAAAATTCTGAAAAGCGACAGCTCGTGGAAGAATTGCATGCTCCGGCGAGAAGAAATTTTCCGCGTAGACGCGTCATAGTACGCGGATACGATGATCTGTGGCAGGCAGACGTGGTTGAGATGCGTCCTTATGCACGAGTCAACAAAGGTTTCAATACGTACTCACTGTTATCGATGTGCTGAGCAAGTATGCGTGGGCCATACCGCTCAAAAGTAAAAGCGGAAACAAAATGTCTGAAACGATTGTGAAACTAATTCGAGATGGTGGAAGATGTCAGAAAAATTTTCAAACAGACAGAGAAAAGGAATTTTATAATGCAAATGTGCAAAAACTCGTGAAGAAACATAACATTAATCATTATTCAACGTATTCCATCATGAAAGCCTCGATCGTGGAACGATTCAACCGCACTTTAAAGAACAATATGTGGAAATTGTTTACGCTAAATGGTAATTAAAAGTGGATCGACGCTTTATTCCAACTCGTTGCAGAATATAACGCGCGAAAACATCGCACTATCAATATGAGACCTATCGATGTCACTCCTACATTCGCTGATAGACTTTTAAATACAGTATACAACAATGTAAAAATTGCTGCTTCAGCGAGATTCAAAGTAGGTGATTCGATACGTGTGAGTAAATTCAAGACTATTTTTGATAAAGGTTACACACCAAATCGGCCGAAGTGTTTAAAATTATCAAAATACTGATCCCGCGACATATATATTAAAAGATTCGCGCGGAAATCCAATAGCCGGAGAATTCTACGAATACGAACTACAACGCGTTGCTAACCCCGACGTGTATCTCGTGGAAAAGGTGATACGTAAAAAAGGAGATAAAGTTTTTGTGAAATGGCTGGGACTTGATAAATCGCACAACTCTTGGATACATAAAAATAATTTATTATAAACATAATAAAAATATACATAAATTTACATGAATGAATATATATATATAATTTATATTTACAATAAATAAATAAATACAATTATTTACAATATATAAATACAATTATTTACAATGGTATTTTATAATGTCTCCACGGTAACGTATCAGTAGTTGTAGGTACGATATACCGCTTGTCGTCGTACGGACTTAGAGCAATTTTTGTTTCGCGAATGGTGTATACCTCGTGCAATTTTGATCTTGTACATGATTGACTACGCGTCATTTCAATCTCTTCGTTCAAACACCGCGTGTAATCGTCAAACGTTATCGTTCTCGCGACAACGTTACTCTTGACACCTTTTACCTTTTTCGTATCCTTCTTATCATCCAACACCGCGCAACACATACATTTTTGCTCTAAGCTCAACAAATTCAGTCATCATGATACCGTTATTTTCATCCTTCATTAGACCCGGTATCATTTTATTCACGAGCGGTATACCGTACGCATTGTCTGTCGCATAGTCGCTCGTATCAAATCTGCTGATATCGCGTTTCATATTCTCGTACACATCGTCGCACTCAATGTGATATATAAGACTATCTGTGTCAGTGTACATGACTTTGCATCTCTCCCGATACATTGGTACCATATAATCGTGGTGAAATTCGTACAAACATGTGTTGGATATATCGAAAATACACATACCCACGTAAATTGGTTTGTAGAATTTCACCTCGAGTTTACGTAATTCCACAGTGATTAGATTTTCCGAAAAAACGCTCCTGCTATGAAAATTTGGTTTTGCAATTAATGCCTCTGTGCCATACCTTCCGTCCCATTTTGTTAAAAGTTTAACATCTACGCGATTGCGCACATTTTCCATCGTTTTGCCAAACACGGCATTATTCATTAGTTTGTACAAATTTTTTTCAAATTCATTTTTCACCAGTGTTCTAAATTTTGTGTTAAGTTCTATATAAGTACGGAGCCACGGAGATTGAGTGAATTGTAATATACGATGAATTTTTGCAACACGAAGACTGTGACGGGAGCATTGCTGCAGGTTGCGGTAGTGTATCACGTAACGCTTCTTATCGTATAAGGTTGCGAAAATTACGTCTGTCGACCTAGCCCCCTCACCTTGTAAAAATAAAAAAACAAATACTGCAAATTTATGAGCTATTTATGAGCTTTCATATCTCGCAAATTAAAAATTTTGAGCTCGTCGCACTAGGCAGGAATTTAATAATTTTGGTGAGGAGGCTGAGTCGACGTCGACTCAGCCCCCCCGCCTCTTAAAAATAAAAATATTCAATCGTTCTTTGCGGCAGAATTAGGAACTATTTATGAGCTTTTAAAATAATATAATTTCGATTTTTGAGCTCACCGTTTTAACCCCAAAACAACCCTTTCATCATTTAACTCAAGAGAAAACTATACTTAAAATGAAAAAATTTAACACTTTTGCGGATAAATATTGTTTATTGATTTATGAGTTCTCAAAATACGTGTATTTTGTACGTGTATTAAGTATTGTTTTGTAACGTATGTGTGTGTGTGTGTAAGTATGTACATAATTATGTATATAAGTATGCATAAATATATAATATTGAAGCTTAAATATCTGCTTTTACATTTCATTATTTAATAAATAAAAAAATAAAATTTACAAAAGAATATAAACAAAAATTTATCAAAATATGCTAAATAAAATTGTACAATTAATTTAACTTTATTTTAAACTTATAATTTGCAAGATATACACAAATTCTTGATATACTTTGATTTATTAAAAAAAATGTTTATTGATTTATGAGTTTGCAAAATACATGTATTTTGATTATTGAGCTACGACTCCTTTACAATGAAACTACTCCCAAATCTTTCCAGCACAAAAGAAACTATACTTAAAATAAAAGAATTTATTTTACGACTAAATATTGTTTATCGATTTATCAGCTCCAAAAATACGAGCGATTTTGATTATTAAGTTACAACCTTTTTACAAAAATAATCACCACGCATCTCCTTCACATAAGAGAGAACTGTAAATTTAAAATAAAAAAAAAATTATTATTTTGCGAACCTATAACCTATAAGAAGCATTATAATATAAAATATTTAATTATAAAACAGTTAATACAAAATATTTAATTTCTTTCATTTTAAGTATAGTCCTCTCTTGTGCCGGGGAAGCAAGGGGTGGTTTTCTATAAAGAGGTTGCGGCTCAATAATCAAAATACACGTATTTTGAGAGCTCATAAATCAATAAACAATATTTACCCGCAAAAGTGTTAAATTTTTTTATTTTAAGTATAGTTCTCTCTTGAGTTAAATCATGAAAGGGTTGTTTTGGGGTTAAAACGGTGAGCTCTAAAATCGAAATTATATTATTTTAAAAGCTCATAAATAGCTCCTAATTCTGCCGCAAAGAACGATTGAATATTTTTATTTTTAAGTCGACGTCGACTCAGTCTCCCCACCAAAATTATTAAATTCCTGCCTAGTGTGACGAGCTCAAAATTTTTAATTTGCGGGATATGAAAGCTCATAAATAGTTTGTAAATTTGCAGTATTTGTTTTTTTATTTTTACAAGGTGAGGGGCTAGGTCGACAGACGGTAAGGGCTAGTCCCAGTCAACGCTGCCGACAACGCCAGGAAGGAACTGCTATCGCTACCATAGGAAATAAGCAAGCATTGTACCACCGAGACTTGGGTAAAATATACTATATTTTCATAAAACAGGTACACCAGACTACGTTAGTAACCCCGACGCTATCCTGCGCCCTGAGTCCTGCCATCCTACGCGGATCCCGAACCCAGTGCCGTCCCGCGGCACAACAAAAGTAATAACTATATTTTGTAATTAATATTTAAGTGCGCACTGTAAATTAGTATCAAGATGTCACTCAAGTCTTGATTTTCTTCGCCACATGTACTCAATATTAATTACAAAATATTGTTATTACTTTTCTGCCCATTTTTTTTACTGTAATAACATTGTTACCTTTATGTTCCAACCGTCAATTATTACGAACGTGTTTTAAAATTAAGGAGCGTTTGTCTTGTTTTAATTTGTTTTCTATCCAAGTTTCTATCAAGCCGGCATTACATTAATAACATTTTCAGCTAAAGTATTCTGTTCAGTTTAATTAAAAAAACTTTTAAAAGAAACCAAAGTACTTTTATATACAGGGTGATTCAAAACAACCGTTTGTCCTTGAAATGTCATATTCCTGAATGAATTTTGAGACGATTTTTCCTTTGGCAAAATTTTATCCGAAGCTTAGTTTTCAAATTATAAAAGAAAATAGATAGCGAATTACGGCACGTACAAGGGGCAGACAGGAACGACGCAATTCATTATCCGACGCGGCGATTACGCGAGGCGCTCGCTGTGATCAGCTGTTATGTATACGCGATGTGTGCGTATGTATGTACACACACACACACACACACACACTCTCTTTCTTCCTCTCTCTCTCTCTCTCTCTCTCTCTCTCTCTCTCTCTCTCTCTCTCTCTCTCTCTCTCTCTCTCTCTCTCTCTCTCTCTCTCTCTCTCTCTTTCTCACACTCACTTATTCTTACCTTGTAGAAATGTTTGATGTCTTCTGATGGATAATTGTATACGACTGGAGTAAACTCGCAACGGGACGTTGACACATCGTGACGCACCGAATAATAAACGAATTTTTTTTTTATTAGAAATTATACCGACTTTAACGAATATACTCACGCACACAGATGAGAGAATTTTCTCTTAGAATTTACCCTGAGAATCATGGTAAACGTGGGACAATCACGTCAATCACGTTCGGCAATATTTTCTAAATTAGCGCATTCACATGCAATGCAAATGCTTCGATTAATCGCAAGACAGCGTCTCGCGGATCTCGCGTCAATCACGTTCGGCAACGCCGCGTGATTGTTGTCGTCGTGTCGCGTCGCATTGGCGTCGGCGTCGCCGTAGTCTGGAAAGAATTTTATGAGAATTTCTCTGATTAATATTTATCACATTAAAAATAATAAAATTATAATAAAATATAAAATGTTTGATTAATTTTACTATGCAATTTAGTAAAATTAATCAAACATTTTATATTTTATTATAATTTTATTATTTTTAATGCGATAAATATTAATCAAAAACATTCTCATAAAATTTCAATAGGTAAAGGGGGTGGTTCGTGAAGAGCGATACGAGATCGAGAATCGATAGTGCTAGGCGTAGAATTACTTCGGTTAAAGATACGAGTTTAGATAAGAGTAAAAGATATATTTGACATGAGATGTAGAAATTGAGATTGAATTCACAAGAGAGATTTAATATTATTTGCGGCAGCTAGGCGTAATGGCCACACTCGCTGAGCACGTGAAGGGCGCGGCGCCGCGGCCGAGCATGGGATATCAAATTACACTTGATTTCAGATATTCTTGGTAATGTCGGAAGTCGTTCGCGGCTTGTTAAAGTCGCGGCGATAGCACGATTAAATATATCGAGAAAATACCGTAATTCTCGACCACGGAATGCCCGCCAGTCGCGCTATTCAAGGTGCAAGAAAAATATTCAATGGAATGCACGTAAACACACGCGGTCGGCACGCATCGACCTTCGACCTTGATCGCTACAACGAAATTACTCTTCGCTGTACAGATTATACAGAAATCTTTTTCTACGTAAAACACAATTATTCGACACCATCTTTACATGAATTTCAACAATCCTGTGGATTAATGTTACATAAATTACTCCCGGATCGCGAGTCGATAGGCGGCACGGGATATCGAAGTCGCACGCGGCACGCAGTATACGAACTCGCTTTCCGATGGATACAATACACGGACTATAACTAATTCGCAACAACTAATACGATAATTAACGCGACAACAAAATTTGACTATTGGCGGCTATAGAGAGAGAGAGAGACTTGAGGCCCCTTTGCGACTCGGACGAAACCCTCGCGAAATTATAAACGAAACGGTACGGCAACAATTACGCGACGGCAGGGTGTTATTTCTCCGTTAATCGCGATAACTAAAGGTACAGTAATTGCGAAAGGGCAAAGCTCGTCCGAATCGTGTGAGTTACCGGTTTGGCGGCCTTAAAATTCTTTTCTCATCGTCCGATCTCGCTCGGGATCATATAATTGTAGGGCCTGTTGTCCTCAGTAGCTCGCCGAACAGTGACGAGCGTGAGGCTTGCGGGAGACACGCCGGCGAAGTCGTGCGTGATTAGGCTACCTGTGGCGCTATCGCGGCCCTTAGGGCCAATCGTGGCCGATTCGATCTTAGTGATTGATTATCGATCAATAGATTTTTGCGAGGTAGCTTCCCAGGGCGGCTTTTCGGCAGCTTTTTATTCGTCTCGGTCCGGTGCTCTTGGCTTCCCCGGACCCCATGGTTTGAGTCCGAACTTGCAGCTCCTTAGTCGGGGCTCCGACGTCCATTACACCGGGAAGTGGCCATCCCCTCGACCGTTTCCTTCCGGTCTTTCGCTCCGGATGCGACCTGCGAATACAAGTCTTTTAACGGCAGCCGATGTTTTCGTCAACTTTATCGATTATCAATTAAAATTGCACACTTCTTAACGGACGTGATCTCTCCGCATTCTCTTTGACTCCACTCGCCGTCGGAATCAGCCTCCCGGATCCTCGTAGCTTCCGAATAAGAAGATGTTGTTGCCGCCAAACTCACGTAAACAACGCGAACAAGAGAAAAATATAAGATTCACAAGGGCACTCTCTCTCTAAGTGGAGGACGCAAGTCCCGCGAAACCCTCCTCGATCGGGCCTCTCGGCCCTTGTGACAGACAAAAAAAAATGTATATACAGGGTGTCCAGTAATAATCGTCTCACCTCTCTAGGACTGATAAAGCAGGTCAAACTGAACATAAAAGTCCTCTACCATTTTGCAATTTGCGCAATAATTATTAAAATATTAATTAAAAACGCTCAGCGTATGCTGAGTACTATATACGGCGCGCGCTCA
Organism: Anoplolepis gracilipes; assembly: GCF_047496725.1. Taxonomy (NCBI): domain Eukaryota; kingdom Metazoa; phylum Arthropoda; class Insecta; order Hymenoptera; family Formicidae; genus Anoplolepis; species Anoplolepis gracilipes. The sequence goes on from NC_132985.1 coordinate 7,699,852, forward strand.
TACACTGAGCGTTTTTAATTAATACTTTAATAATTATTGCGCAAATCGCAAAATGGTACAGGACTTTTTTGTTTAGTTTGACTTGCTCTATCTGCCCTAGAGAGGTGAGGCGGTCATTACCGGAAACTCTGTATACATATAAAGGGTGAATTGTTCTAAACCTCTATATGAAGCATATCATGAGATACAAGAGAACAATTCAAATCGAAAAATCCTGTACCATTTTTTTGATCTGAGCTTTCTGTCCATTTTTATAAAATGTTAAAGTTAACTAATCAGCGGCCTGACTATAGCGGAAAGTGTAAAAGATCGGACGAGTCGGCATATTTGCTATAATCAGACGCTGATTAGTTAACTTTAACACTTTATAAAAACAAACGGAAAGCTCAGATTAAAAAATAGTACAAACTTTTCGATTTGGCTTGTATTTCTGTATCTCATCGTATGCTCATATATGTTTAATGCAATATCCTGTATATATACATTAATCCTGTATATATACAGGGCGTCCGGTAATTCGTGAAAAATCTCTCGTGTACAAGTAGAGCGGATCAAAAAAGTTCTTTATCGTTTTGCGATTTTCGGAATAATTATTGAGAAATTAATTAAAAAATATTGACCAATTTGCGCCAATATATTAGCGCTTTGCGAAAAGACAGCTCGCTTTCAAGCGGTCGCTAGGAGCACCGCAAAAAAGAGGCAGTTCGCTGTTATGTAGTCGCTAGGAGCACAGCAAGACGAGACAGCCTATTGTTACACTGTTACTATGCATGCGACTAGCAACCGCGTGACAAAGAGCTGGCTTTTCTTGCTACGTGCAAATACACGAATTGGTCGATATTTTTGAGTGGGAGTCATTTGACCACGTTGCGATTGACCACGTTGCAATTGACCACATTGCGATTGACCACGTCGCCATTGACCACGTGGGTTTGCAACTTTCTCGCCGTTGAAACGCCTAGAGTGTACGGTCCATGGATCTAGCCGCGAAAAACGCGTGCTCATTTACCGTTTCGCTGAACATTTTTTATTAATATTTTAATAATTATTGCGAAAATCGCAAAATGATAGAGAACTTTTCTGTTCAGTTTACCGCGCTCTATCTGTTCACGAATGTTCACTCATTAGTTACCGGACACCTTATATACAGGGTGTCCCAGAGATACCAAATCACCTGTTAATGGTGGATTCCTGCAATTATTTGGAGACGAAAATCCTAATACCAAAATGTCGAGGGTACAATAGTTTTCAAACGGCAAGAGTTTAAAGTTGACCAATTAGCATGACAAAACTTCGCGCGCTTAGGCATGTCGCATATTAAAAGTGCCCCCGGATTAAATTTAATTATCGATATTGAAATATTGATAAATTATGTATTTAATTTATTATTAAGTTATTTAGTAATTTATTGTTATTAAAATAATTTTATAAATTTATCTCCTTCATATGCTGTTAGTAAATTTTGGTATTAGAATATCTTCGCATTGACAGAAAATCCTCGTAATTCCGTGTGCAACATCGACATTGAATTTAATTGGATGGTTTAATTTGTTTAATATTAAAAAACATGAGACACACTGAAATGTAACTAAAATTTTATTGCAATACGAACATAAACATTTGTTTTTTTTATTTTGCGTTATAATAGATGTTCAAAGTGACCACCATTGCACTGAACGCACAATCGCGTGCGTCGTAATAAATTAGTCTGTACATTGCGCACCATCTCCGAGGTCACATTCGCGAATGCTTCGACAATCCGGTCACGCAATTCCATCTCACTATCAATACGCTCCCGACACACATATTCTTTTACACTACCCCATAGGAAAAAATCTAGTGAAGTCAAGTCAGGAGACTTCGCCGGCCAATTTACCGAAGCGCCCCGGCCTATTCATCTATTCAGATAACGCTTGTTCAACAGGCAACGCACTTCTAGACACCTATGAGGCGAAGCTCCGTCTTGTTGATAATACATAATACATCTCCGTCCTAAAGGTACATTTTCTAATAATTCTGAGAGGTCATCTCGTAAAAAGTTGGCGTAGACACGACCCGTTATTCGCGCGGACATCTCAAATGGACCAATCTAAAGAAAAAAAGAATGAAAAAATGAAAAAGAACGAATGAGTATAATTGCAAAAATCATGTGCGATTCAACTTATTACAGCGTCGTCCAATGCACCAGCCCACAGGTTTATGCTGAATCGACGCTGATAACTTCTTATGTGATAAGGATATGGATTTTCCCCTCCGATGACGTACCACCTTGCTGTGGTGGAGGGGGGGCTCACCCCGTAGATGATTCCGGTGTGGTCGTTGAGTCTTACAACTCAAGCCCCCCGGGGGATCCGAAGAGGTGCCAAGAGTGCGTCAACTTGAAGAACGATGGAAGTGACAAACCAAAAAGAAGAAAGGCTCGGGTTTGGGTACCAAGCACCGGCACGGAGGAGGTATTGTCCCTGCCCCTTCCGGATCGTCATCCTGCGAAGGGCTACCCAGGGATTTAGGGGCGGGGTCCCTGGGGAAGATGGCGACCACTGCCAAAGAGTCTTTTGACTCTGTGCAGAAGCCTTGGCTGAGGCAAGGGGAGTCGCGAGGGAAGAGTGTCTTCCGACTCTCGACAAGGCGAGAGATACAGTGGCCGAGGCAGGTAGGACGATGCATGAGTGCCGAGAGGACCTGGAGAAGTGCCACAGGAGGCTTAGGCAACTCTGGGCTGCGGCGGCTACACTAAGGACTTATAGTAGCACCCTTGAAGAGGCCCTGGAGAGGGTTGCCACTGAAGGCAGAGGGGCTGATGAGAAGATCCAGCCCTCTGCGGGAGTGGCTTTCTTCGTGAGCAACAAAAATTTGTTGCTCCCCTACACGAGAGGCATGGGCGCAGACCTCTACCAAGACCTATGAGGTGACGACTCAGATTGGGGGAGGAACGTGTGACGCCATGTCACAGACCTCTCCTGCTGAGGTCGCGGAATTGTTGGGACCGGTCGGAGGGGGAGTATTCTCCTCCAACGGTCACGGAGATCGAGATGGTGGAGGCTAACCTGGAGGCCTTGGAAATAGAGGTCGACATGCCGACCCCCTCGTCACTGCCCACATCGGGGGAGGTTCCCAGTTTTGGATTGGGAGAGGATCGGTGCACTCATCAGGAGTGAGATTCGGCTGACACTCAATAATCTTTCGCCACGCCGGACTGCATCCCCCTCGTGTCGGAGACATCTATGTTATAGGTGTGGATCTTCTAGACACAAGATGCAGGGGTGCAGATTGCATCCCAAATGTCCCCTATGTGGGGACATTGGAGGGGACAATAATCACACCCTCGGGGAGGAGAGTTTCTGCTCCGCGCCCGAGGGTGTGATTAGAAATATAGGGGATGAGTCCCCTGTTAAGGCTCACGGAGGTCCCCCAGGGGGAGGACCGAAGCGAGCCAGAGAAGGTGCCGGATGACACGTATTGGAGGGCCAGGGTGAAGGGGCAAAGGCTTTGCCTGCCCTTAGTATTCGCCTTTTCCTCCCCCCCCCAACCATCCGACCATGGAGCTGTGAACAGAAGGAGCCCCAGGCCCCCCTCGCTCCAACCGGGCCGTCAGAACCGGTGGCCAATTAGGGGCGGGAATAACATCTCCCGCCCTCTTTGGGGTCAAGAGGGGGTGAGTGCAGGAACACTCACTCCCCATTGCACCTAGACCCCAGTGACGGGACGGCGTTGCGTTGGTGACCCGCAACCCCGGCAATGGTATGTCATTGAGATTCTTCTCAATGGCGCACCACGAGAGAGAAGCCCCTCCCTCTTCTAGGGAGCTTGGGCTTGGGCGAGGGAAGGATCGCGGGATAATGCCGTTGGCGAGACCCGCCGTCCTCATTAATCGCTAATCTAAGACATTCGTAGGGTTTTTAGTGGGTATGCCCGTTAAATAGGGAGAGTACCACATATCCCTGGTAAGTTCCCGATCCCTAGGAGATGCGTAATGCATTTTTCCTACAATAAAAAAAAGGATACGGATTTTCATCTGACTATAGATGAACATTTTACGTATTAAATATTCCTTCACGTGTAAAACAGGACTCGTCCGTAAACATAATGCTGCTCGTAAATCCGGGTTAATTCGTTTCTTGATCTAATAACCACCTGCAGAATTGCCGTTTTGCCTCGTAATTGCCTGGCATCAAATGCTGCACTCTTGTATAATGATACGCGTGATATTTTTCACAACGTAGCACACGGTGAACCGTGCTTTTTGAAACACCAAGCTCTCTGCTCACATCACGTATACTCACGCTCGGAATGTCATTTATCATTTGTATAATCATTTCCTCGTTGTGAACCGTACGAACGCGACGTTCCATAACAACGTTTCGTCTATTCGAGATCAAATTGCCCGTTTCTCGCGCACGATGCAATAATCGTAGAATTATATCGTAAACAATTCGTCGACGTTCAGGGAAACGATTGTATTTGCGGCACGTCGAGCATTTTGCTCGCACTCTCCGTAAATCATCACAGTATTCAGCAGCTGTATAATTCATATTTTCAACAAAAATAATCTACGCACTACACTTTGAAATAAAAATGCGTTATTTCTTACTCGTGTCATAAGAAGAAATTCTGAAGACAACAAGGAGGAAACAATTGAAAATGAAAACAATTGCTATACATATACATATGTATCCGCTTTTTATTTTAATTATTTTGCTTTTTTTTAATTATCATATTTGCGGACGAGTAATTATAGTTGAATCGCACACAATTTTTGCAATTACAATTATCAAATACAATTACAATTGCAATTTTTTTTATAATTTACTCTTAGAATTATTAAAAAATGTATCCTTAGGACGGAGATACAGTATGTATTGTCAACAAGACGGAACTCCGCTTAAGAAATGTGTGTTAGGAGCGTGTTGATAGTAAGATAGAATTACATGACCGGATCGTCGAGGCATTCGCGAATGTGACCTCGGAGATGGTGCGCAATGTACAGACTAATTTATTACGACGCGCGCAATTGTGCGTTCAGTGCAATGGTGGTCACTTTGAACATCTATTATAACGCAAAATAAAAAAAACAAATGTTTATGCTCGTATTGCAATAAAATTTCAGTTACATTTCAGTGTGTCTCATGTTTTTTAATATTAAACAAATTAAACCATCCAATTAAATTCAATGTCGATGTTGCGCGGAATTACGAGGATTTTCTGTCAATGCGAAGATATTCTAATACCGAAATTTACTAACAGCATATGAAGGAGATAAATTTATAAAATTATTTTAATAACAATAAATTACTAAATAACTTAATAATAAATTAAATACATAATTTATCAATATTTCAATGTCGATAATTAAATTTAATCCGGAGGCACTTTTAATATGCGACATGCCTAAGCGCGCGAAGTTTTGTCATGCTAATTGGTCAACTTTAAACTCTTGCCGTTTGAAAACTATTGTATCCTCGACATTTGGTATTAGGATTTTCGTCTCCAAATGATTGCAAGAATTCACCATTAACAGGTGATTTGGTAGCTCTGGGACACCCTGTATATAAAGTGTCCGGTAACTAACGAGCCAACATTTGTGAACAGATAGAACGTGGTAAATTGAACAGAAAAGTCCTCTATCATTTTGCGATTTTAGCAATAATTATTAAAATATTAATAAAAAATATTCAGCGAATGAGCACGCGTTTTTCGCGGCTAGACCCATGGACCGTACACTCTAGGCGTTCCAACGGCGAGTGTCACGCGGGTTGCACACCAACAAAAAGTATAGTTGTCTTGCGTTGCCTTGCAATCTGTCTACAGGGTGTATGAAAAATATAAGACCGGTTAAATATTTTGAAAATGAAACGTCTCTGAGAAAATTGTTTCAAACAAAAGTTGTATGGTTTCTAGGGGGGCATAAGATAATGTCATTAGTTTGACCTTGAAGAGTTACATAAAGATCATTTTGAATTTTTTAAATGCAACACTATATATTTTTGCATATTCTTGTAGCTTATCTCGAAAGCTTTCCAAAACACTATGATAAAATGTTTTTTTATTAAACACTTTTCGAGTTAGAAAGCTTCAAAGTTGCAATATTTTGACATAAAATACAAGATATCTTGTAAAATATTTATTTCTCGATTATTTTACCCTAATACTTTTATGCACAGAATAATGAGACAAATCAATTGGCGTAATTAAAACACATAATTATGTTAAAGTAAAAATGTGTAACTGCTAGTTGCAAATTCAGATTTTTTCTTAAAGATAATTATATATTTTAATTACGCCAATTGATTTGTCTCATTATTCTGTGCATAAAAGTATTAGGGTAAGATAATTGAAAAATGAATATTTTACAAGATATCTTGTATTTTATGTCAAAATATTGCAACTTTGAAGTCTTATAACTCGAAAAATGTTTAATGAAAAAACATTTTATCATAGTGTTTTGGAGAGCTCTCGAGATAAGCTATAAGAATATTCAAAAATATATAGGGTGTTCCATTTAAGAAATTCAATATAACCTTCACGTGACCTTCATGTGACTCTTCAAGGTCAAACTAATGGCACCATCTTATGCCACCCTAAACACCATACAACTTTTGTCTGAAACATTTTTCTCAGAGACGTTTCGTTTTCGAGGTATTTGACCGGTCCCATACTTTTCATACACCCTGTATATACAGGGTGTCCCTGAATTGGCGGATCAACTCTCGTGGGTAGATAGAGCGTGTTAAACTGAAGAAAAAAATCTTATATTATTTTGCTAAATTCGCAATAATTAATAAAATATAAATTAATAAAGATCGTCCAATCTGTGCCAGTATAAGCGCGCGGCATGAAGAAACTTCCCAGTTGTTACTTGATACTAGGCGCGCGGTAAGACATAAACGCAGAGCGCACTGTACGTGTCTCTTTCAGTACGCCCTTTGTACGTTCTTTGTACCAGTTTGTACGTCCTTTGTAGAGCGCTCCGCCTACTGTCTCGCCGCGCGCTTAGTATCAAGTAACAAGTAGGAGGCTTCTTCGCACCGCGCGCTTATCCTGGCACATATTGGCCGATCTTTATTAATTTATCTTATTAATTATTGCGAATTTAGCAAAATGATGTAAGATTTTTCTCTTCAGTGCAACACACTTTATCTACCCACGAGAGTTGATCCGCCAATTCGGGGACACTCTGTATATAATGAAAATCGAATCGCCCAACAAAGTGCATATGCGTATGTACGTTTCAGTATTTTATTTATTTGTAGATATGTTTGCAGTGTTTTACATGCCGTTTATCAAAGGAAAGCTACTTTACACCCCTAATTTTATTATTTTTTTAAAATCATGATTTATTTAATGTCATTAGCATTTTCTAAAAAATTATATCCTTATACTGCTTTTCTCTCAAAAACTGTTCAATGAGTGATAACGTACATTCGTTTTTTAATTTTTAATTTGTGTACAATAGAGCTGGTAGGCAATCTAACTGTTGGCAATAATATTATGTGTGCAATGTAGTTTGTGCGCAAAACTGTCACGTGTGCAAATGTACGTCCGTCTTTTAATTTTTTATTTGTGCGCAGTAAGACTTGTAGGCAATTGATCTGTTAACAATAATATTATGTGTGCAAACGTGCGTTTGTTTCTTCATTTTTCATGCGTGGGCAATAGGGTTGGTAGGCAATCGATCTGTTGGCAATAATATTATGTGTGCAAAAGTGCGTTTATTTCTTCATTTTTCATGTGTGGGCAATAGGGTTGGTAGGCAATCGATCTGTTGGCAATAATATTATGTGTGCAAACATGCGTTTGTTTCTTCATTTTTTATGTGTGCGCAATAGGGTTGATACACTAAAAATAAAATTTTTTTCAATCAAATAAATACATTTTGTTAATTTTAATTTTTTTAACTTAAATAAATATATATTTCATTTTTAAAAAATGTTTTATTATATTAAATAAGTTATTAATTGCATATAGCAAAAATGATATTTTTTAAAATTATTTATTAAAAATTTTAATGTAAAAAATGTTTATTTAAAGATAAAAAATGATTTATTATAATTAATAAAACCTGTATTTTTTAAATAAGCATCTAAAAATTAAAAAATATTTTTAGACAAAATAATTTTGTATAATAAAAATGAAAAACAACTTTTATTGATATTTTTTCTTAAAAGAAAAAAAATATTTTTTAAATTGAGACTGAACTTGAAAATCCGTTAATTGTAGAGACATGGGATTAATAATTTGAAAATATATACGGCTCCAATATTTACAAACATGATAAGATATACTCGGCAATGAGAGCCCATGCGCGGATGTTGATGCGTAAAGAAATTGCGTAAAGAAATTAATTCTTTTCACGAAAGAATTTTTAATTAGTGCACAGAGCACATATTTTTTCTCGTCTACATCTCTTTAGGGGGGTATAGAGGGGTTTTTAGAATTCTCAAAAATGAGAATCTAAATATATGCTCTGTGCACTAATTAAAAATTCTTTCGTGAAAAGAATTAATTTCTTTACGCAATTTCTTTACGCAGTTTCTTTACGCATCAACATCCACGCATGGGCTCTCATTGCCGAGTATATCTTATCATGTTTGTAAATATTGGAGCCGTATATATTTTCAAATTATTAAAATTCACGCAGGGCTGAAAAATCGCGTTCTTCAGTTTATCTATCAAGAGGTTTATAAACAAATAGACGAGATAAGTATCGGTGTGGGGCTGAATAGCTCAGTGGTAAGAGCAGTCGCCCGGCAAGCGAAAGACTCGGGTTCAATTCCCGATTCAGCGACTTCGCCCCGATATTTTTTCTCGTCTACATCTCTTTTGGGGGGGTATAGAGGGATTTTTAGAATTCTCAAAAATAAGAATCTAAATATGTGCTCTGTGCACTAATTAAAAATTCTTTCGTGAAAAGAATTAATTTCTTTATGCAATTTCTTTACGCAGTTTCTTTACGCATCAACATCCGCGCATGGGCTCTCATTGTCAAGTATATCTTATCATGGGATTAATATATTAAATATTAGAAAGAAAAAGCAATATTTTTGCAACATTTAATTGGAGTAGACAGTTTATGTTTATTATGTGCATATGCATATTCGCATACATAACACATTAATAATAAAATTTTTAATATTTTTATTAATAATTTTATTTCTTACTATTATATATTTTTTATTATATATTATTATATTATTTTTAAATTAGTAGATCAAAATTTCTAGTATTCCAATAATAGTAGATAGTATAATTAAAACGACCCAACTAGCCAGTAAATTCTTTATTTAGTAGTATGACATTTCGACCATTTGGTTGTGGTCTTTTTCAAGTGTCACTATATAATCAATAACAAATAATAATAATATCAAATAAGCACAGAAGATAAACGCGATCAAATCGATCGAAGACAAACAAATTAATACGTACATATAGGTGAGGCAAAGATGTATAACAATGTGTTTTGCACATGGAAAATAGTTAGATATTACGCGGTTAAAAATACTAATAAGACGAACCAACAAGAAACCCGTCTTGTTAAAACAAATCTTGAAACTGAATTGCCGTTTTTTAAAAAACAATTTTAAACGGCCTTTATTATTTTGCCGTAAATATTATTTTTCTGTGTCTCTTTGTAGGTTTATTCTGTTGTTGTTGAATTTTTTGATGAAAAACATTTCGGCTATTTCTCGCTTTTTTACAAATTTTTCGTTGTGTAATATATGTGGGTTGTCCCATTCAAATTCGTGTCCGTATTCTGATCTATGTTTACTAATTTCTGATCTATGTTTACTGATTGGCATGAAGGATGCAACTTAATATTTTTAAAATGTTCATTAAGCCGTGTGCGTAAATGTCTTTTAATTTGGCCTATGTAAAAAGCATCACAATCCTTACAACATATTTTATATACGACATTTGTTTTATTATCAATGTGTAACGTCTAACAAACATCTAAGGTGCACTAACGGTAATCTTCCTCGCTGCTATGGTCTACCTAAGATCCATAAACCAGGATCTCCTTTAAAAGTCATTGTTTCATCTGTTGGCAGCCCTTTATATAACATCTCTGCATATATACATGACATACTACATAGGTTTATAAAAAAACCAGCCTCGCATATTAAGGACGCAGTAATGATCGAGTCAATTTTGTACTAGATATTGTCAAGAATTTTGAGTCTTGTTCGGATAAGATTCCTATTGATTTGTTAGAAACAACGAGAATTTCTGTGGCTAACACACTCCAGAGATATTTGAGTTCAAGAAAGCACATAAGACTTTTCCACCAAGATCAAGAACACCTCTATAGATAACGGAGATTTGATGGTATTATTGGACGTAACTCCCTATTTACCAATATCCCCAAGGATTTAGTTTTGAGTGCCATTCAGAAACGTTGGAACGACATCACTTCTCTCACGAGCTTTACTCTCCCTCAATTTTTACATACATAGAATTAATTTTGGACTCGACCAGTTTTAGTTTCAACGGGCAATTTTGTGAACAAATCTTTGGAAGTCTTATGGGTTCTCCCTTATCCCCGATTTTAGTTAACATGGTCATGGATGACCTAGAGTCACACTGTCTACATTCATTAGGTTTTAGCGTCACGGTCTATTACAGATATGTGGACGACATTTTTGCAGTCGTTCCGAGCACAGGCATATATGAGTTAGCAGAGACCTTTAATAACTTCTACTCTAGATTGAAAGTTACCTTCGAAATAGAACGCAACAATTCTATTTGTTTTTTAAATACGATGATTATGCGTGTCGACAATTCGTTTATAACTAACTGGTTCAGGAAGCCTACATGGTCCAGAAGATACATAAACTTTCACTCTAACCATCCAACTAAGTATAAAATAAATGCTATATATTGTTGTGCCCGTGCCGTGAGGATAGGGTCTTCCGGGATATCCGCCCAAAGAGTTGGAACTCAGGCAGCAAGTAAACGCACTCCGTACTTGTTTAGTAAAAGAATATATTTCGGTCGTACTGTTACACTATTCTCACACTACTGTTAACTCACGTATTCGGTCGTCGTGTAGACGTGTCGATAGGTCGATAACTTATTTACGCGCGGCTCTCTTATTAGCTACTTTCTTACGAGCGACCGCGATGGGTCTCGCGATCGGTTTATATATCGCTTTAATTTCGAGGGTGGAAGGATGAGGTTTTCCGGGTCGGAGCGCGGGACGTGCTCCGTGCTCGGATGTCGTAATGCTTATTCAGCTTGACTGTGACTTGCTTTCTTTTTGGTCACGTCTTATTTTTCTTTCTTAATCTTTCTATTTAATTCTTATTTAATTTTCTTGTTTAATTCTTTTAATACTTTGCTTTGCTTGCTTGATTTTAATTTCTTATTTCTTAATTTTATGTATTTACTTTTCCTTTCCAGGTAAGTGTCTCGGGTTACGACAATATAATCTTATTGATCAAGCCGTATTACTATCAGATGCTAGATTTCACAAAGAGAACATAAATATAGTTCGTAAAACGTTACGTAACAATTGTTTCCCTGAACAACTTGTTGAGCGACACATCCAAAAACGGATTAATGTTTTAAAAAACCGTGCAACCACTAATGATCACGAATCTACGAAAAAATTACAGCCGAACACCTTTTTTATGTTATTACCGTACGTTAATGAATTTAGTTCCTGTTTGCGCCGTTCAATACGTGATACCGGTTTAAATGTTGCTTCGATCGTAACTAACAAACTTAATAATTTGATACGACGTGGCAAAGATACGTTACACATTGATAATAAAACAAATGTCGTATATAAAATATGTTGTAAGGATTGTGATGCTTTTTACATAGGCCAAACTAAAAAACATTTACGCACACGGCTTAATGAACATTTTAAAAATATTAAGTTGCGTCTTTCATGCCAATCAGTAAACATAGATCAGAATACGGACACGAATTTGAGTGAGACAGTTCACATATATTACACAACGAAAAATTTGTAAAAAAGCGAGAAATAGCCGAAATGTTTTTCATCAAAAAATTCAATAACAACACAATAAACCTACAAAGAGGCACAGAAAACCTTAATAATATTTACGACAAAATAATAAAGGTCGTTTAAAATTGTTTTTTAAAAAACGTCAGTTCAGTTTCAAGATTTGTTTTGACAAGACGGGTTTCGTCACTTGTTGGTTCGTCTTATTAGTATTTTTAACCACGTAATATCTAACTACTTTCCATGTGCAAAACACATTATACATCTTTGCCTCACCTGTATGTACGTATTAATTTGTTTGTCTTCGATCGATTTGGTCGCGTTTATCTTCTGTACTTATTTGATATTATTATTATTTGTTATTGATTATATAGTGACACTTGAAAAGAACCACAACCAAATGGTCGAAACGTCATAGTACTAAATAAAGAATTTACTGGCTAGTTGGGTCGTTTTTAATTATACTATCTACTATTATATTATTTATTATTATTATATTTATTATTTGTTAATATAATTTTATTTATTATTTGTAATTATTTATAAAAATAAAAATTATTTAGCGAGAAAAATTTTGACGATTTGTGGCGTAATATACGGACCTCAATATATTTCTTATAGTGACGCGCCTGAAGTATAGCGTTCAGCGGCTCGGCTGTCGAGCCTCGAGCGCTAGTGGGGGAATAGAAGATGGTTGTTATTGTGTATCTAGACGATCATTATGTTGAGATGTATGAAAAAACAAAATAAAGGTACAAACAAAAATACATCAGCAGCGTACGCGACACTTAACGCTTGTGTCTTATTTCGTCTAGGCTCGCTGACGAGACAAGCTAGATTTTCGTGACATTGTGCTTTGTATTGTGCTTAAGTTATTATTTCATATATTATTTCGATATACGTACACGTTATTGGAAAGTAAGGCAAATGGATGATGCAACAGTGCAACAAATATTAAAAAACTTAAAGCTGGAAAATCTCATTGAAAATTTCAATAGTAAGTATATTTATATTACTTTTAATATTAAGTTATAATATATTTTATCATGCTTTTACATTTTATAAAAAAGCTTTACTTATGAATTTTTAAAGTAATAAGATAAAAGTACAGTTTTTTTATTTTAAAGTATGGCTTTTTTTATTTTAAATGAAAGATTTTTTGATTTTATAATTTTAATAATAATTTTAAAATGTCGATTATGTGCTATCTTCTTTACTAATTTTGAAATGCATTTTGCTATATTTTTTAACATTGTATAACGTGTTACGTCCGGTAGACTTCACGATTCTTTCTTTTCGAGAAGAATGTATAAACAATCAGAGATAATGATTCTAAGAACTCTCTACGGGAAATATCAAACCGTGAAAGCTGTCACTTTAGTCGCACTCCACGAATATTACGTTACGTGGATAATAAAAATTTTAACAAACCTTCGTAAGGCGAGACCAACTATAAATAAGACAACCCAAGAAGTTTAGAAATCAAATAAAGAATAAACATTCGAACGGCTCTCTAAATTTCAAAAGAATTTTAAATAAAACAGAGACGCCGTAACTCGAGGCAGTTGTTTAGAACTGCAATCATAAATTTGAAACGGCGACGAAAACCTAAGAAGCATTTGATAAGAGAGCTCGCCTGACGGACCACCTAAAGTGACAGCTGTTTATTATAAATTTCTAAATAGCGATAAGAGACTCTGACGGTACCAAACTCCTCATTGGCCAAATGGAAAAATCTCTTGAACCAATAGAGAAGAAATTTTTGAGACTCGAAGTCGAAGGAAACCCCCTAAGCATAAGGAGGCGTTAATTAAAATTCTAATTCGTCCAATTGTCCAATGGAGAGGAGGTACGAATCCTAGTATATAATGCGGAAGCAATGCGCCGCGAAATCAGGTTTTTCAGTTCTTTTCGGTATCAGAATCAATATCAGTATATTCATCATCATCTCCATCACTATTACTCGTACGGTACGAACTATTTTCTTCTACCTCGGCTTCGAGACGCGGAATCGATCCTCGATCTCAACGTTTAACCCTTCGGGTGTTAACAAGTTCGAATATTAATACTTCCGATTCCGCGACGAGTGGTTCGCCTAATATTTAACACAGACTCTCTGTGTAGTGCGAATTAAAAATTTAAACAATAAAAGACGTCAAACATTGTAAGTGGTTGCGTGCGAATTAAAAGATTAAAATAATAAAGAGTGTTGAACATTGTAAGTGATTGTGCCATTCAACTCGAAAAATTCTATCGCTAACCAGGGGCACCTGTGAAATTCAACCCGACGCCGCTAAATCCACTGCCGAGGTTCTTTTAAAACCAACAGCGTACGCAATAAGTAGTGAGTACCGACCAAATAACCTATTCTGTTGATTTCACTTCCCCCATTTAAAATTCGGTTATAGTAATTATTGTGCGACAGTTCTTTATTTTTGTTGTTCTTCATTTTATTATTACTGTTTGACCAGATACTTCTCATTTTACCTTTGTCATTATAATTAACTCCCCTTTTCGTTGTTTATGTTTATTTCCCATCCTCTTCATTTTCACGTAGCCTTTCTATTTTCTTGCAAGTACCTGTGTATTTTGCGGCACCGGTATCTCGTGTACTGGTACAAAATATAACTAGGTCGAACTTGCAAATTCCTTTTATTTTCTCTGCAAGTACCTGTGTATTTTGCGGAACCGGTATCTCGTGTACTGGTACAAAATATAACTAGGTCGAACTTGTAAATTCTTTTTATTTTCTCTGCAAGTACCTGTGTATTTCGCGGAACGGGTATCTCGTGTACTGGTACGAAATATAACTAGGTCGAATTTGCAAATTCTTTCTATTTTCTCTGCAAGTACCTGTGTATTTTGCGGAACCGGTATCTCGTGTACTGGTACAAAATATAATTAGGTCGAACTTGCAAATTCTTTTTATTTTCTCTGCAAGTACCTGTGTATTTCGCGGAACCGGTATCTCGTGTACTGGTACAAAATATAACTAGGTCGAAATTGCAAATTCTTTTTATTTTCTCTGCAAGTACCTGTGTATTTCGCGGAACCGGTATCTCGAGTACTGGTACAAAATATAATTAGGTCGAACTTGCAAACTCTTTCTATTTTCTCTGCGAGTACCTGTGTATTTTGCGGAACCGGTATCTCGTGTACTGATACAAAATATAACTAAGTTGAACTTGCAAGGTCTTTCTATTTCTCTGCGGGTACCTGTGTATTTTGCGGAACCGGTATCTCGTGTACTGGTACAAAATATAATTAGGCAGAACCTGCAAATTCCTTCAATTTTCTCTAAGGAAGCAAGTTTTTCCGGAATTCCATTTTTCCTCTGGTCCTTTAATTATTTATTACAATTTATTCATTACCTCTTTCCTTTTGTGCTATTCCTTTTTTTTATTTATTTCCTTTCTTTCCTTCTTTTCTCTCCGCTTCTTTTTCCTTCTCCCTCCTCTCTCCTCTCTATATTATGCATTTTAAATAATATAATTTCCTGACTTAAATTATATTAAGAACATTATAAATTATACTAACTAGAACTATCTCGCCAAAAATAAACGATAAGTTTTCTGAAACATTTGCGTGGGTTCATAGTGGAGCCCGTTTATCCGAAACGCCTAAAGGCTAAAGCGAAACGTCTCCGCAACCGTAAAAACCAACGTGCCCGAAGAGTTTTGGCTCAGGCGACAGCAAATTATAATTTTAAGAACAATATTTCTAATCTTAAGATAGAATTAAAGGGTCAAATTTTCCCCGAACAGTCATCACACACACACGCAGAGTCCCACCCCCCCCCCTTCCTCATTCAAAAGAGCTGAAACCATTTCTCTCACCTGACCCTTCTCTTCGCACCCCATCGACCCCCCTCTCCTTTCACATCCAGTAGTATCATCCTCGCACGAGCAACCCTCTCCATCGTCTCTCGATTTACCGGGGCCTTCTAAAAAAACTCGCTCTACTTCCGAACCCCCTCTGCGTCCACCCTCACCAGCCTCTACCATCGTCCTGGGAGATTCACCCCCATCATCCCCCCGCAATTCACCTGATTCTCAAGAGGAATTGGATGAAATTTGGGAGGCCCTTCGTGACATTGCCGAGGTCGTCGTAGACCTCAAAAAAGAAAACGCGAGTCACGCCGAAAATTCTAAACACCAACAACCTCCTCGTCCTCCGCTTCAAGATCCTATCCAATATTTAATAAATAATCTCCCAAGGATCCGACATCCCCTCCCAAAAGGCTCGTATACAATCGGGCCTGGTCCTGTTGATTTGACAACATTGCACTCCATCCTTGCAACCAACCCGCCGGGATCCGTTATCCCATGGTTCCTCCCCGGTCTTAGATATCCCCTCGCCATTCCGATAGAGGCTCTCTGGAAGAAATTCCCTCCTTCCACGATTACCTTCGAGGAAGCATAATTCTTTTCCTGCCCTTTCCCTTAGAACTTAAATACTATTGTATAAATACCAGTCAGGTAACAAATCCTTTTATTTTTCCATTTCCAATTTACCTGACTGACGTCCCTCCGAACTAATGTAACACCCGCGAACACACACGCACACACACACTTAAGTAATTAATAAGATTAATTAATTTAATTAAAATGCCAATTTTTTGAATCTTATACATATATATATTTGATTTTTACTTAATAAATGACTAAAAATTTAAAATATTAAAAATTCTAATCAAATTTATTAATCCTTTCTAACATATTCCCTGATTCCCAGATCGCACAAGGTCCCGTCTCGCGTAACAGGGATTAACTTCCTAACCAAAAAGAGACCACCGAACGAACGGCCTACTGACCTAGTAAAAAAGACCCTCGAGGTCTTTGACCAGGTCCGGCCTTGTACAGTTCGTTCGAATCGAGAGCGTTAAGGTTTTACGCGTTTCGACAAGGGTAAGTTCTGTCCTTTCATTATCTCTTTCTTTTCTTTTTTTTCGAGTCTGGACGTAACAAACGTATAATAAAAATTACAATTATGATATTTCTCTTTGTAGAACATATGATTACTGTGGATATATTAGAACATTTATCAGAATCCGTTATATCTGAATTAATACCACTTATTGGTCAGACATCCATATTCTTATCTTATTGGAAAAAACATTATAATATTACAGATGTATGTCAAACATCATCAAGTAAAAAGAGGGTAAACTTAATAAATTGTCAATTCATTTATTAAAAATTGTTTATTTCTTATTTTAATATTTTTGAAAATAATGAATGAATGAATATGGTTTATTCCGGACTCCCTCGGGATTGCCGGGGTGTTTTTTAGGAACCACCAAACCCTTTACAAGCTCCCTCTTACTTTCCCGTACATACATATTTGTACATTTACAGAATATACAAGATACATAGCTACAATTATCTCCCTATCCTTCTCTCCTTAATCCCTCTGGATCCTCACTTCCTCTTGTCTAAATCCCCCTCCTCCTTCTTCCGCGAACCTGGCCATTTTACGACCTCATATATTGTTCCCCTCTTTCTCCCTCATTCTCCATTGCTCCTCTCCCCTCACTCCCTTTCCCTCTCGTTTCCCCTTTCCTCTCCTCTCCTTTCTCTCCGCCGACTCTCCCTCTGTTCTCTCCGTCTTTCCTTGCTCTCTGCTCATCTCCTCTTCTCTCCTCCTCCCTTCCTTTTAGACTATAGTTTCCCTTTCCTCTCTCTGTCCTTCCTCTCATCCCTTCCTTCCTTTCTTCATCTTTCCTTTTTCTTTCTTCTTTCCTCTGTCTTTCGACTCTCCTTCCTCTCTCTCTTTACTCCTTGATCTCTGGCCCTTTCTCGCCCTCTCCTTGCTCTTTTCTTTCTCTCTCTCTCTCCTCTCCCCTTCACCTCTGGCCCTCCCTTTTTCCTTCCCCTCAATCATCTTCTTCTCTCCTCTTACCTCTCTCCTTTACCTCTTCTCCATCTTCTGCCTCTCATCTCCTCTTTTCTTCTATCCATCTTCACCTCCTCCCATCCACTCTCAGCTCCCTGCTCGCCACCACTCTCCTGCCTCTCGCTCTCTCTCTTCTCGCTGTTTCCCCGATCCTCCATCTCGTCTTCCTCTCCTCCAACGTCAGATCCTCGTCCACTCCCACTCCCCAATTCTCTCTAATCTCCCCTTCCTCCCCTAGCACCTCTTTCATGTCCTCTTTTTTCTCCATTTCCGTTAAAATCATCCATGTTCCATCCTCCTTTCTTCTATCCATTTCATCCTTAACTTCCTACCTAATTCCCTCTACATTCCCTTCCACAATACTCCTCTCCTGATCTGCACCCTCTATTCTTTTCCATATTACATTCCTCTCTCTCTTCTTTCTTCTCTCCTCTTCTTCTCTTTCCACTCTCTCTTTCTTCTTTCTATCTCTTTATGTTCCTTCTCCTTTCTTGCTCTTTCTGCTCGTTCCTCCATCCTCCAGATACTCTTCTATTTTTCCTCCTTTCTCTCCTCCTTTTCCTTCTCTTCCACCCATTTGTTTTTTTCATCTTTTTCTATTACCCTCCACTATGCCTCACCCTCTCTATCCTCTTTTTTTCTTTTTTTTACGCAGGAAAAATCTCCAAGGAGATATCCAATGTCCGCGGGGACAGAACACTGGGTTATATGGGTTTTAGGGGCGCTAAGATGGTAGTTGCGCTCTCGATCCACTGAAACCCCTGCGGTGGCCTGGCCCGGGCTTGTTCGGGGCCCTCCGGGAACGAGCAATTGTATTACTTCCGGAGGACCCCATTGCCTTTTCTGCCCACGGGACCGACGTCCGGTTCTGACTCCGGAAGCTTTCCTCTCCCATTTGTAACGGAGGAGAGGAGGCCTTCTCTTGTTGTGGCACAGGAGGGTCACGTGCCCATGCCGCCCCCTCGGGGGGGAAGTTAGCGTTCCCCCAGGGGAGGACGAGGGTTCGAGTCACCCGCTCAAACTCCCGTCCCTGTGCCTATGTCCCCCCTCTTTATTGTAGGAGGGCTTCGAGGCTGCTGTCTCTGTTGACGACGGCGGGGTCTCTGACGGATACGTCTGCCTCTTCTCCCCCCGCCGCTGTCTCCATCTCCGTCATCGTTGCTGCTGCTGTTTTGTGCCGCACCGGCAGCCTCTCTTTCTCTCTCTCTCTCGGTCGTCTCCTTCTGCGACATGACTTTTGCAGAAGGAGACGACCGCTTTCCACGCCTCGACCATGTCCGTTACCCCCCCCCCCAGGCAACCAGGTGCGGTCGTCTCTTTTCTCACGAGATTCGGAGGGGAGCGTGTCTTCCCCGCCTCCCTCGCCTCTCCCGTTCTTTCTCGGCCGCCTCCTTCTGCATCATTACTGTTTTACAGAAGGAGGCGACCGCCTCTCAGGCCTCGTCACTCCCGACCATTTGTGCAACGACGGTTGAGAGTGACAGGTCCTCCGATTTTCTCTGTGAGGACACGGCGCTCGTTTGCCCACTCTAGGCAATGTTCTAGCGTGTGCTACGCCGTGTCCCTCTCATCCTCACAGTGGTGGCACTGCGTCGTGCGCTCTTTCCCGATTTTACTCAGGTACTCGTCGAAACAACCATGTCTGGCGAGCACCTGAGTAAGGTGGAACGACATCTTTTGTCCACTCATCGAGGACAGGCCCCACGGCCCCGGTGACTCTTCTCCCGGACTCCATGGGAAGAATGGAGGTTATATACTCCCTCCATTTTCCCATAATTTGTCGCCGGGCTTGGCGCCTCTCTCCCGCGGTTATTGTTACTCCCATCTCCTGGAGCTCTTTAATCCTGGCGTAAGTCCGAGCATGTGCTATTGTCAGGAGCTCCATAAAGGGGAAGACCCGCCAGTATGGAGGCCGCAGCATGCGACATTGTCTTGTAATCACGGACAAGACGGATGGCCATTCTGCGCTGTGTTCGGCGCAGTGTGTCGCAAATACGTTTCGTGGCCATCGCCTCGTCCGCCCATACCGGAGCCCCATATAGGGCCACAAAATTGACGGTGTCTGCATATAATTTGCGCACCCGATCATCTGGTCCCAGATTGGGCATTAGACGGCAAAGTGCCGCCGTTATCCTGTTTATTTTTTTGGCCAGACAATCGAAGTGGTCGCAGAAGCTCCATTTCCCGTCCAGCTGTAGTTCCAAATACCAAAGACCGTTGTTCACCAGGACCGGAGTGTCGTCTACAATTATTTGGGCCTTTAGTGGTTTCCTCTGAAAACCATCATGAAAGAAGATGGCCTCTGTTTTCTTAGGGGCCACTTTCAGGCCCATGTCCCTTATCGAGCGCACAACGCGTGCCACCGCTAGATTGGCCACTCTCGGGGCTTCCCCCCAGTCATTAACCCTGGCCAGCAACAATGTGTCATCTGCATAGCACATCGTGCTACAGTCGGGGGAGAGGGCAGTCCTTAGTATGCGATTATATGCGATGTCCCACAATAGGGGTCCCAAAACTGATTCTGTGGGATACCGCAATGCATCCTCCTTCGGCATTGAGTACCGTCTTTATTGCGGTACTCCAGGCCCCTGTTTGCGAAGTACGATTTGACCACCTCCACGAGGAATTGAAGGACGTCATGATGTTTCAAAGCGTCTTTCACTTTTCCCTAGGGCAGGGTGTTGAACGCGTTCGTGATATCGAGCGATACCGCGACGACTACCCTCCCCTCTTCCGTTTCGGACTCCACGAGGGATCTGACGCGTAGTATCACGTCAGTTGTAGATCGTCCTTCACGGAATCCGAACTGATTCTCGTGGAGGTTCGGTCCCGTACTCGTAAGATGCTGGACGAGACGGTTGTGTTGTGCCTCCGTGAGGGGCACGGGAATTGGGATCGTTGCCGGTCGGGATCCGGGTATGATGTGTAGGAGTTTTTGGTTCCCGTTGAGCGGAAAAAATAAATCTCGTATTTAGTCTAATTGCTGTCGCACTTTTATTTCACTGTTACTCTCCTGTTCTACAAGGAATATAATAACTACGCGTCTTACTCACCAAGCCACTCGCGAGCGCAGTAGATGTCTTTTTTGATCGTTAATTACTGCCCGTGTTTTTTGGCGGTAGGTCACTTTTATCTCCTCCGGTTCCGGGCGGATTTCGAAGGGGGTCGCTTTGCGACACGACCGAATATGGTTGTGTTATACGATCACAAGTGGTGTAATCGGGATGCAAGCTAAGGAAGTTCGAAGTCCGAATTCCTTTCTCGCACCTTTTCACAATTCGGCAGAGCCGAGATTTCCGGTCTTCCGCGCTCTCGCTCTGCCCTGACCTTGATGCGTATCTCTGCTGTGTCAGCAGCGCATTCTTATCGCGGTGCGTTCTGTTCGCTCGCTTCTAATGATTAAATTCTTATTACTGTATTTATTAATTTATAATATATCTGTGTCTAGCCTCTCGGGCTATTACAGTTGGCTATTACTCTTTCGAGCTTCCCAATCTCGTCCAACAAACAGATGGGCCTGTATGCTGAAGGAGTCCCCGCAAGCCTGCCCTCCTTCGGGATGAGAACCACGTTGGCCTTCTTCCAGACTGGGGGAAAGTAACTCTCCCGTAGGCACCCGCTAAACAGCTTTCTCACTGGATCAGACAAGTGCGCCAAGGCCGTGACCCAGACCCGAAGGGGAATGCCGTCAGGGCCTGGAGTTTTGTTTCCCCGAGTCTCTTGACAACTCCGGCCATCTCGTCGCAGGTAATCTCGAGGCCCTCGTCCCATTCCGCCTCCTCCTGATCGCCTAAATCGGGGCAGAGCCCAGTTCTCGGAAAGAGCGGAGAGAGTGGCTTCGGGGACCTTTTGGTCTAGCCACTCCGTCACTGGGAGCGCCCAGTGTCTGATTTTACTCATAACAATCTGGTATAGGCGCTCCCATGGGTCCGAGTCCAGCGTGAGTAACTGTTCGTCCTACGCTTTGGCCTTGGCCTTCCTGATGGCAGCATTGAGAGCGTTCCTTGCTTCTCTGTAAGCCCCCAGTGCTTCCTCCGTGGCCTCGGAGAGATCGCGCCTTCTCGCTCTTATAAAGCGGTACCTGGCTTGGACCGAAGTTCTACGCAGCTCCGCGATCTCCTCGGTCCACCAATACGCCACTCTGCGCGGCCTGAGTCTGACTCGGGGTATGGCGACGTCACATGCTCTTGCCATTAGCCCCCCGAGCCAGCTCACCTGACCCTCTATCTCCTGTGGCACATCTGTGCCGGGCCAGGTCTCCGATAGCACGGATGCCATCAGCCTGTCCTGATTCAGTTTTTTGAGGGCCCATCTTTTGCGTGGTGAGCTCCCCCGCCTTGCCGACGGTTTGGCATCCCACGGCGGGTGATGTCGGCTCTCATCTGTATGTACAGATGATCAGACAGGGTCTCTTGCGACATTACCCGCCAGTTAGCCACTCTGTCAGCCGCAGAGGGAGACGCCCATGTCAAGTCAACAATGGACTCTCCCTGCGGCCTGACTAAGGTGCTGCTCGAACCTTGGTTCAGTAGGACCAGGCCGAGCACCGCCGCCCAGTCCTCCAGGACCCTGCCCTTGCGATTATCACGCCGGGAACCCCATGCCCTATTCCAGGCGTTGAAGTCCCCGGCCACTACTATCGGCTTGGAGAGTCTCCTCTGAACGATCAACGAGATCTCGTCGAGGATCCCCGAACTGGGCAGGTTCTCTCACAGTCGGGAGGATGTAGCAGCCTATCACCCACAGTGGGCCCCACTCTACCATTACGTGGTGCCTACCACCGCCCATTTTGCGGCATGGAGGGGAACCTACCTCTATCTTCCAGGTGATAGCGACCGAGCCACGATCATCCGCCTGGACCTTGTATGGCTCGGCCGCTATCCCTACTCCACACTTGCATTCCACCAGGGCATGTAGGAATAAGTTTTGAGCCCTGGCATAATGATTCAGGTTCAATTGGAGGAGGCCTATTCTGCTCATGATATCATGAGACTTAGATCTCCTCCATGACCACCTTTTTTAAAACTGAGGTTCCCTACGGGAACCTCGTTTATAGCCATGGCTATTGCCTCCTCCTTCTTCTTTAGCGTCATCCCTTTCCCCTTTCTCTGGGGTTTGGGGGGTACGCTCTCCTCCTTCTGTCCCTTGCTACAGGCAGCGACTGGGGGAGAGGGGGTTTTGTCACCATTCTGTTTCATTCCAGTCTTTGGGACGGCCTTGGTGCTGCTATCCCTTTTCTTTTTTGGATGGCAGCTTTCGCTGCCAACTCTGTGGTTGCTAGGCAGTCCACTCTCCGCACAAAGGACACATCTGGTCCGCGCGGAGCAGTTGGCTGCCTTGTGCCCTATGGTGCCGCAATTGTAGCAGAGGCCACTTCTGTCCGTAGCGGTGCTACGCTCCCGGACGTGGCCTCTCTCTAGGCACCTGTGGCATTGCAGGGGGCGGGCTTTTAACGGCTCCACTCTTACTGCCATCCATCCTATTTGTATTTTGCTGGCTGCCACTATCTTATTGACTGCAGCCAGCGGGTATTGTACCCAAAAGGTATATCCCTAATCTTAGGTGAGAATCTGATCTCCCCCGTTTTTATCTCTGAGGCCGGGCAGCCTTCGATCTTCGTTATCTTAGCCACCACGTCCTCTTTGGAGGCCGACTCGTCCAGGCCACGGACCCTAATCTCGCCCTTCTTACAGGGCCGCGCGACTCTGACACTCTCCTTATCTTGGAGTGCCTTCCGGAGCTCCTCCGCGAAACGATCAGTCTTTACAGCCTTGCCCTCCCCGGGGATTTTGTATATGATTGCCTTGATGGCAGCTCTTTTTACTTTGAGGCTTTTTATGCCAAACTGCTTAATATTTACTTTCTGGCGGGCCAGCTTCAGTGTCCCAGAGTGTTGCCCCTCTGGGCAAGTAATCGACACTGCTGCCGTTCTCGGGACCTTTCTCTTTTTGTTCCCCGCCGGTTTAGTGGGCTCTGTCGCCTTCTCCATCCCCCTCGAACCAGGAAGGGGAGAGGCCTTTTTACTACCCGCATCAGCGGGTTTGAGAGGCGCGGTGTTGTTCGCCCTCTCTTGTTTCCTCACCCTCCTACCAACTACCTTCGACCAAGAAGTGCCTTGGTCAAGCGAAGGCTTTGGAAGAGTTTGAGGAGTGGGCTGGGAAGCGGTCTTTACCTGTTCCTTTTTGGAATCAGGTTTCGATCCCTTCCTTCTCTTCTTCTTCGGGGGCCGTACAGGGACTACGGCCTTGTCTTTTGTTGAGACCGCGGCGTACTGCGGGCGCCGGATGGAAGAGTCTTGCCCAAGAGGGGTTTACTGCTTTAGGGAGGTTTTCGCTCCCCACCTAGTTTCCCTCTCTTCTCCAGAAGTTTACCGATGCTCGCTGTAAGATGGTCATATGCTCGACGATCTTCGGTCGCTACTCCTATTTCTCAGCTCCTTCCTCTTTCCCTTGCTCAAAGGTAGTAGGAGAGGCTGCTGAGTGGATGAGTCGACAGTGTCTTGGTCGACCTCCATTAGGTCGAGTTTTGGCTCGACCTCTTGAGCGGTTGATGATGTGCTGGCTTTCACATCAATTTTAGCAACTGATTTCCCAGTGGTGGGGCGGGAATCCTGTTGCTTTTCCTCTTCTTGGTTTTTTGCTTCAGGGCCCTGTTCTCTGAGCTGAGATGAGTAATTTCCTCTCTTAGTTCACGGATTTGCTTTTCCAAGGTTTCCAGCCTGTCATGGTCTTCTGTGCAGGCCTCGGGTGCATCAACGATCGATGCTCTAACAACCAGAGTGTGCGTTGCTGCTTGCAGTAGGCAGACAGCTTCTCTGATCTCTTTTTTACCGTGCCTTTCAGGTTCTTAAATCGGCACGCGATCTGCTTGAGTACCGTCGTACTATCCAGACACTTGGAAGAGATCTCGTTTAAGGAGGCCTCTCTCATTTTATCAACCAGCTCGTTGATGCTGACCTCCATTTTTTCCCAAGTCTGAAACTCGGTGAGAGTGATAGGATCAAATATCTCCCATTCCTCCTCTTCCGCTCTTCTCTCTTCCTTTCCAGCTTTCAGGGCCTTTTTAATCTCGTATTCCCCGGTGGTGACGGGGCTTCCTCTTCTTCGGAAGCGGCTCTTCCTCCACCTCCGGGGAGTAATCCTCGCCAATCTTCTGGCTCTTGCTTGTTGATGGCAACAAGCCAAACCTGAAGGTTGCAGGCTCTTCTCTTGCGCAAGCAAATTTGAATCTGCTTGCAGTCGATAATCTTCTCCTTTGAGCACCGGGGATCCGGTCTACTAAGCTGATTATCTTCTCCCTCCTCTCTTCATCTTTATTAGATTTACGTTTAGGCGTGCATTTTATTGTGAAAGAATTCCACGCCCCGCTGCGGCTCCGTCACCTAGGGTGTACCCTCACCGGCCGCAGAGTGTCCCAAAACATGACCGGCAACACTCCACGACCCAAGTTCCCCCGGAGGGGTGACATACGACTCGAGCCAGGGGATGGACATCCCCGGACTGGTCCCCAGCCCCTTACTCACCCATGGAGGTTTTTACGCCTCCATGGGCTTTCGGGGGTTCCTGACTTCCGACCTCCAAGATACCACAGCGAGTGGCGCCACCCGGGAGGTCCCATGGACGGTTGGGGCTGGGTCGCCGCTCCCCGGCCCAGTTTTACCCGCTGTGTTAGGTCCCTTCCCCCCCCCCCCCGAGAGAGATCTCGAAAAGAAAGAGACCCGGCGGAAGGGTACACCGTTTCGGAAGGGGAAACGGTCACAGTGCACCGCCGGAGGGGCCCACACTTGCTGCCGGGCCCTGACCTCGGAATATGTCCGAGCGGTCCCGGCAGCCGGACCGACCCGGAGTCGCCGGGCTGTGCCCGCTATGACCTGTGCCGGTCTCCTCCGCCGTCCCGATCCCGACCTCGGAATACGTCCGAGCGGCTCGGGAACGGCCCGTCCCACTCTTCCTCGTGGCCGCGCACTTAGGGGCAAGCCCACTAAGCCGCCTGTCCGCAAGAGAGGAGCCCCCCATTGTGGGACGCCGGCCAGAGCCAGCACCCACATCCCCCAAGGGACGCCGCACGGCAGGAGCACCCACACGTGCGGAAACCCTCATTGTGCCGGGAACACCCAGCCATGTCACGGGCGGGGAGCAAGCCCTGCCCTACAGTGCCGTACTACCGGGCGTAGTCAGGGCCAACTCCTACCGACAAATAAGGACAAGTCTCTAACTGAGTCGCCGGGCTCCAGGTCTACCCCGCAGACTGCAGGGTACAGTGTGCTCTTAGCTAGCCTCCGCCCGCCTCAGCCCTCCTCACGATTATACCGTAGGTACTACCCAGGACGACCGAAGACCAGAACCCCCTCACCACGACAAGGTGGCACACCACGAGGGGGACCCTCTCTATCTTCCTCTTCTTCTCTTCTCTCCCTCTCTATCCCCTCATCTTCTTTCCTCCTTCTTATCTCTTCCTCTTTTTCGTTGTTCCCCCCTCGTCTTTCTCTTTTTCCTCTTCCAGTTCTTCTTGCCCGATCCGGTCTCCTTTTCAAGTCTCCCCCTCTCTCCTGCCCCTTCCTCTCTTCTTTCTTCTTCCTCTTCCCTCTTCCTCTCCTTTTCCATCCCCTTGCCTCCTTTCTCTTCTCTATCAGCTGCTTCATCGCTCTCTTCTACCCCTCTCTCCTTCTCCTCTCTCCTCTCTTCCCCTCGCCATTCCACCGTTCCTCTCTTCTCTTCCTCTTCCAACGCCCTTTCACTCCTCTCTCATTCCGCCTTTCTCTCCTTGCTCGCTTTCTTACTCTCCAGCTCACCGTCAATCTTCCTCACCATCAGCAACTTCGTCATGCATTCCTTCATTTCTCCCATCTCCTTCCTTATCCCTCTCAGCTCCTCCATCTCTCCTAGCTTCTTCTTTTTCCTTTCTATTTCCTCTTCTTTTTCTCTTTTCTCACACTCTTATCTTTTCATTTTTTATTTGCCAAGCTTCCTCTCCTAATCTCCTGCCACTTGCACCTTATCTCGTCTGTCCACTACTACCCGATCGATATATCGACCTCCTTCCAACATCGATCTATCTGCTGCTTATCTACGCTGCACCGTTCAGACCGCCACCTACCGCCATCTGTCCTCCGCCATCGGTACTCCTTACTCTTCCCTGCTCCGTCACACCGCTCTCTCCATACCGCCCCGTCTCTACCTTCCTTTCCTTTCCCCTCTTGGCCTCTCTAGCCTCCACTTATCCTTCTTGTCCTTTTTCCCATTTTCTTTTTCTCTTCTCTTCTATCTCATCTCTCCCAAACCTCTCTTGGCACCTTCACCATCGTCCTTCCATCTACCAGTGTCCATCCCTTTCCTTCTTGCTCCACTGTCTCTCCTTTCTTCGCCTCACCGATTCTCCACGTCATCACTCCCATCTTGTCACTCCACATTTATCCTTCTCCTCCACTCCACTTTCCCGGACGACATTGACCCCTTACTTTCTATCCTGCCCTTCCTCTCCCTTGACAAACTTCCTTATCCTCTCAAAATCTCACAAACTCCGATCACACATTTCACTCATCCTCTCCGTCCACCATCTTTTCCCCTTCCTAATTTTTTTTAAAATAATGTTTTTCTCTTTATATTAGAAATTATAAAAAAAGGAAAAAGCTGAAACATTAATCGATTTATGTTTAGCTAAAAATGAGGAAAACTTATTAAAGCAGCAAAATAATTATAAAGAATTTATGGAATCATTAAAAATCATACTTTTAAAATATAAAATAGGTGAACGAATTTTAACATATTACAGAACAGAAAATTAATTGTAAGAAATTTTCAGAAATAAATTATGCGATATTATCATTTCTGATATTGAAAATAAAAATGCAAAGTATGATTTTATAAATATGTTATCTTATTTTTATTAATATTAGATATATTGTTATAGCCCCAGAAAAGGCTACAGACTTGAATATATACATATATATATACATATAATTATATTAATGCAGGAATGCATCGCGAGCGAAGCGATAATCGCGCGAGCCGCTGACGCAGCGAGCCACGCGCGCCCGAAACCGAGCGCGAACACGAAACCGGAAAGGTGTCACCGAATTGCTAAAAGTACAAGCGAGGAAATTCGACTCTGAACTTCCTCGCCTGCACTAAAACGCGAATTCAGCAACATAACCATATTTGGTCATGTTGCTAAGGGACCCCCTCCGAAAAACCATGCAGTTCGGAGGGAAGCTCAGCACCCGCCGCGATGAAGCGACGGGCAGTCGTTGATTAGAACCTAACGAGTAATAATCGTCACGGACAGCTGTTGATCAGATTCAACAGAGTCATACACGAATAACTAAGAGATATACGCGCGCCGGAGATAAGTCGACGCGTATCAGACTACCTGTGCGACAGAGCATACGAGAGATACCGCTTTCTCACTTTAACCGATAATAAACGCGAGTGACATAACGTTCGCTGGGAGCAGTGACTAAATATCGTACCATAGACTTAATTAAAATGTTATTTATTGTTTACAAATAAAGAGGATAATAAAAAAGCGAATACACGATATTGAAAAAGAGAGAAATTAAAATAAAAAGAGGCCACTGCCCGCCGTATCCCCGGCCTTTCCTGAACGATCCCGAAAAAATCCTGTGCCCCCTTCCGAAGGCACAACAATTTTGGTGGCAGCGATGGGATCCAGGGAACACCCCCGGTGGATGTCAAGGAGTTGGCACCTCGACCGTCGTGCAAGACCTGCAATAAAATACAAAGTGCGTAAACAGGCAGGCACGTCAGAAAGTTAGCAAACACTGACGGACATTAAGAAGCCAAGAAAAAACTACATGCAGAGCAGACGACTACGGACCACGAAATAAACAGAGCATCGCAGAATTGGAGCAAGGACGCGAGCCGCCAAGCCGCCCGACCTACGACAACTCCATCGACGACGCCTTATCAGCCGCCGAGCGAAGGACGCAACGTCAGCGAAAACCGAGACAGCGAGCGAATATGCGAGCGATACTACTACTATAAGTCCGAACCAAATTAATTTTAATTAAATTTGCGTGAATGTCGGAAGGAAGAAACTTACCGAAACCGATAGTAAATAAGTCGTGGTTGCTTAGCGAACGAGCAAATCGAGCTATAAAATATTGCGAATTAAGTCCCGCGAGTGTAGCCGTAGAAGCGCTCCGAGACATACGCGACAGTGTCCGACGGAACCTCGAAACTCGATACTCGAGTGATAGCGACACAGAGCTACCGAGTAATGTTATAACAGAACGCGAATTTCCATTTACGAGTTTCGACGCGAGTCTTATTGAAAATAATCCGACTGACCCCACTGACGATTTACACGACTCAACCAGACGAACGAGACCGTATCTTAGTCGAACTCCAAGCCTGGTATCACTCCGGCGAGAATTTTCATTGACATCTTACGAGAGCGAGATTTTTGATCCCGAAGAAATCTACGCACGAACGCGCGAGATGGCAGAAGCTCAAAATCCCCGCGCGTCTACGTCCGCAAACGTGTCTAATGACGCGGTAGACGACGAGATCGCACGATTGCGACGAACAATTAATCAACCGATACAACCGCGAGAAGAATCGACAAACGACTCTACGTCCGCAATGTTAAGAGAAATGCGCTACGCAATACAATTCTTAACAGAGCAAGTAGCTCAACTACAGCAACGCGATCAAAATACAAGCCGTCGAGAAGAACTTTCCGAAAGCATATATTACGGACGGACCGATCGCGACGTTAGAAACCGACATAGTATGGCACCCAATTTCCTGACGTTAAAGGAAGCGAGACAAATGATTCCGGAATTTGACGGAATGTCGCGACACAAGTTGCAAGATTTCTTGAATTCATGCACATACGCAATACAAAATACAAATCCGGCAGACGAAGAATCTCTTATGCAGGCGATATTATATACAAAGTTACGCGGAAGAGCGCGACAAGATTTTGAAACGCGCGATATACGCACTTTCGATGAATTTCGAACGCAACTCGAAGCTTGTTATCAAACGAAACAAAGCACGACACACTTGCAAGTCGAATTTAATTCATTAAAGCAAAAAACAAGCAAAACCGCCTACGCGTTTGGACAGCGAGTCGATCTAGCTATGAAATTATATGACTCTATGACCGAAGGAAAAGAGCATACTCTAGAACAAAAACGCACGATTCAGCAAACTATCAGAGACCAAGCGTTAATTAATTATCAAATCGGACTACGCGACGACTTGAAAATACTCGTACGGTCACAACGCTTCTCGACATTGCAAGAGGCGATAAACGGCGCGAGCTCGGAAGAAAAACTTATCAAGCCGATGGGAGCGAGAACAAACAGTTATCAAAATAAAAATAAACTCGACTCGAATTACTCGCGACCGCCTCGAGATACTAATGCAATATGTTTTAAATGCGGCAAGATAGAACATTATGGACGAGATTGTCGAATGAGCAGATACGCTCTGCCGAAACCCGAAAGACCACGCGTCAATGTGGTAGAAAAATTTTGCAAGTATTGTAAAAAGCGCGGACATAATCGCGACGAGTGTTGGTTTTTAAACGGCCGACCGCAAGGAAAACCACAGGATCGAAAAAACCCGAATAACGCGAATAAATGGAGCGATATTCAAAATAATTCAAAAGGAACGCGTTATAAGACGCGAGAAAAGAGTTCCGACTCCGAGCGTAATAACGACGAAGAAGAAAGAAGCGATAGCAAGGCAAAGCGCGCGCTGGAATATCAGTTGACACACGTACGACAGCCGCGAGATAAACAAGGACTCGACGTCGTAACGATGCCCATACGCGAAACGAAGACAGGGCGCATAAACATGCTATACGATTCTGGTGCGACCATATCACTAATAAAAGTAAAGCATTTAAAAGGCGAAACATTGATATACAATAAAAAATTAGCGTTAATAGGAATAACCGGACACAAAGTATATACAATAGGGAAGATGCATGCAACAATTAATCTAACCGGACAAGACATTAAACATGCAATTTACGTAGTAAAAGACAGTCGTTTTGGAATACGACGGGATACTAGGAATCGATTTCCTAAGGAAGCAAAAGGTATCCTGCGATTACAAAAATAAAGAATTAAAAATCAGTACGGATGTACTCAAGATGCAACCATATACTAAAATTATCTTGAAACCACGCAGTGAAACCATCGTGCAAGCCGCGACTAATCGAAACGAAACGGGAATAGTACGCGCGAAAGAAACAGCCTCTGGAATATATATAGGAAGATGTCTGGTAGAACCGAAAAACTTTCTCTGCCCAATCAGCGTTATCAACACAACAGACGAGACTATTGAGATACGTACACCTGTTGTAACTATAGACGACATCGATAAAGATAACCCGCACGGTATCTATACAATAGCCGTGGAGACGGACGATAAAAATACCCCACGTAACGAGCGCATCTGACAATTGTTGCGAACACAGCATCTCAACTCTGAAGAACGACAGGCACTCTCAAGGATATGTGATGAATATAGCGACATATTTCACCTGAATGGAGAACCACTGTCGTGCACTGCGACGGTAGCACACGAGATAAATA
Organism: Anoplolepis gracilipes; assembly: GCF_047496725.1. Taxonomy (NCBI): domain Eukaryota; kingdom Metazoa; phylum Arthropoda; class Insecta; order Hymenoptera; family Formicidae; genus Anoplolepis; species Anoplolepis gracilipes. The sequence continues at coordinate 7,731,288 of NC_132985.1, forward strand.
CGCGCATAGACGCCTCAACGGTAAATGTAAGACCGTATCGCCTTTTGGAGAAACATAAGACGGAAGTAAATAAACAAGTGCAACAAATGTTGAAAGACGGAATAATTCGTACCAGCGCGAGTCAATGGAATGCTCCGCTATTACTAGTACCAAAAAAGACCGACGTATCAGGTAAACCGAAACTTCGAATAGTTATAGACTTTCGAAAGCTCAACGACTTGACGATCGGCGATTCCTTTCTTTTGCCTAATATTACGGATATACTGGACCAGCTGGAAAACGCAAAATACTTCATAACATTAGATCTAGCATCTGGATATCATCAAATACCAATGGCCGAAGAGGACAAGCCTAAAACTGCCTTTTCAACTCCGTATGGACATTACGAGTTCAACCAAATGCCCTTTGGATTGAAAAACGCACCGGCGACATTTCAGAGATTAATGAACTCTGTATTGACAGGAATACAAGGACTCAAATGCCTGGTCTATCTAGACGACATCGTCATTTACGGAGCAAGCCTCGAAGATCATAACAAGCGACTCAAGGAAGTGCTGCAACGACTTCGAACTAATAATTTAAAATTACAGCCGGATAAATGCGAATTCCTACGCAAAGAAGTAATGTACCTGGGCCATATAATATCAGAACATGGAATATCTCCTGACCCGTCTAAACTAACAGCGGTAAGAGTTTCCCGACGCCAAAAAAGGTGAAAGATATCCAATCATTTATAGGTCTAGCCGGTTATTATCGAAGATTCATAGATTTCTCGAAAATAGCTAAACCATTAACGAAATTGACAAAGAAAACCGAAAAATTTGTGTGAACCGCAGAGCAACAAAATGCTTTCGAAGTACTTAAAAATAAATTAATAACGGCACCCGTATTAAAATATCCAGATTTCGCTGAACAATTTAATATAACTACAGACGCATCCGACTACGCGATCGGAGCGGTCTTATCGCAAGGAAAGATAGGCAGCGACCGACCGATAGCTTACGCCAGCCGAGTACTGAACCGCGCGGAACAGAACTATAGCACTACCGAAAAGGAACTATTAGCTATTGTATGGGCTGTAAAGCATTTCAGACCCTACGTGTACGGAACACTATTTAAGGTCATTACAGATCACAAATCTCTAATATGGTTATTTAACGTAAACGATCCAGGATCACGATTAATTCGATGGCGAATAAAATTAGAAGAGTACGATTATGAGATAATACATAAGGCCGGACGTGCGAACGCGAACGCCGATGCGCTAAGCCGCAACGTAACGCGAGACGACGACGAGCAAGAGAGAGAAAAGATCCTCACCGCCGAAGACGAAGAGATGGATGATATCAGCAGCGAAGAAAGAGATAAAGAAGAGGACAAGAAAGATAGCAACGATGCGACACGTGTCTATAGCGCAGATGAAAAGAAACAAATATTATATGAATGATGCACCCACAGGAGGACACCAAGGTATCGAGAGGACGATAAACAGAATTCGCCTCACGCACAATTGGACCGGGTTAACGAAAGACGTCGAACGATACATTAAAAAATGTAACACTTGCCAAAAAAAATAAATTATCGCGACGATTTAAAGCACCCCTCGTTATCACCGATACACTGAGTAAACCGTTCGAAAAATGTGCATTAGATATAGTCGGTCCATTAACGATAACTAATACTGGAAATAAATACTTACTAACTTTTCAAGATAGTTTGACAAAATTTAGTAAAGCAATACCGATACCAAATCAAGAAGCGAACACTGTAAGTAAAGAATTTACCACAAAAATAATTTTAGAATACGGAATACCGGAAAAAATTTTAACCGATCAAGGCACAAATTTTTTAAGCGAAATATTTAAAATAACGTGTAAATTATTAAAAATAAATAAAATTCAGACGACCGCGTATCATCCTGAAAGTAACGGCGCGTTAGAACGATCGCACAGAACATTAACAGAATATCTACGACATTATATTAATAATGATCAGACTGACTGGGACGAATAGATTCCGTTCGCGATGTTCACTTACAACACTACGCCACATACAGCTACAGGATACACGCCCTTCGAGCTAGTATACGGACACCAAGCCGAAATACCGACAGCATTAACGAAACCACCACAACCGACATACAATTATGACGATTACGCGCAAGAGCTAAAAGAAAAACTTCGCGCCACGAATCAAGTTGCAAAAGAAAATCTCACAGAGAAAAAACTAAAATCGAAGGAACACTACGATCGAACCGCAAAAGAAACAAAGTTCAAAATCGGCGATAAAGTACTCATTTATGATGAAACGCTACGACGCGGAAGATCGAAAAAACTCGAATCTCTATGGATTGGACCGTACATAATAATCGAAAAGCACTCGAATATCAACTACACGGTAAAGAAAGGAAGGAAAAGCACCCGCTTACACGTAAACAAGCTTAAGCCATATATAGAAAACTAGTACTCACCTTCTTCAAGGATCCGTGTCCTAGTCCTCCTCCTCCTCCCCCCCGGCGACATCTCAGCTCGAAGAAGTCAAATTGGTCGTGAACCTTCATCAACTCCACGCGGACGGGATGCATCGGGTCTAGGGCGGGCACCACTGCCCGCACAAACCTCACACCGGGTGTTGTAAACGTAACGCGAAGGGACATGTGCCCCCCGCGACCCGGGAACTCCGGAGAACGGCGCTCCGCGCCCGCACTACGGAGTCCACCGGCGGCGGTAAACCCACCACCGGTAGGCGACCCCTCACACAATCACAGCAGATATCGGGATGAATACCATCCCGATATCCATCACACTCGCGACACATTGGCAAGCCCCAGTGCAATAAAAAACGTTGCATTTTACATAAATAACCGCGAGATCTACCTCAACCAAAAGTCGTTGAGAGACTAAACCAACATTATAATATTACCGTATCACCCATTGGATAGCGCGAACCCCGCGAAGTCAGAGAAGGCGAGCGACACCCAAGAGATAAAATATAATAAAATGAAATATAATATGATATTACAGGACATTCGCCTGCTGCATCAGCAAAGGTCACACGAAAGACGACGAAACGAATCTCTCATACCAGATACAAGAATTTAAACATAACCCAGGGTTATTCTTCGAAGAAATCGGACAAATCCACTACGCAAAAGAAAACTGGAAACTAGTAATAAAATTAGACTTATCAAACTTAGACGAAAGATACGAGCAAATAAACGAATATTTACAACAGACCGAAAGATTATGCGAAACTATGAAATTTCACACTCATTATCTTCGAGATACATGTGTGAACCTAGACATTCTAACAAAAAGAGAAGCAAAATATTTAAAAAATGTCATAATACAAATTAAAACAATATACAAAAAACAGACAAATAAACGACGAGGACTCATAAACGGAATAGGTTCCTTATCAAAGTCTTTATTTGGCACAATGGACGTTAACGACGAGAAACGAATTAACGAACAACTTAACATATTAGAAAACAGTCAAAAAACAATACAGCATGCCGTACAAAATCAAATTAAAATAATAAATACGACTATCGGGCATATTGATAAAATCGAAAATACAATACAACGTAACGAATACCTCTTACAGAAACGAGTAAATGAATATATAGAACGCAGCGAGATAAACGAACACTTTACCATAATTATCGCAGTAATAGCAGAATTAATACGCGACGCGGATAACATTATAGAATATCTAACATATACAAAAAACGGAGCAATGCATCCGAGATTAACACCAATAGATAGCATAATAACACATTTAAAGGAAGCAACACAGCAGTTGCCACAAGGACTGTACTTCCCTTTTCAAGTACACACCGAAGATTGGCTTACTATAGAAAAATACGCGAAAATAAGCGCATTCAGCGATAAAGCAATTATTTATACCATTCTAATCTTCCCATTAATTGCACAACCGAGCTATACCATAATGAATGTAATTGCGTTACCTGTATTCAGTTATAACAATATATTCGCAGTAACAGAAATTAACAATAAAATAATTGCGGTAGACAAAGAAAAACTAACATACGTTATAGTAACAGAAAAAGATTTAAAAGATTGTATTAACATTAACTCACAATACACATGTGAGCATGCGACACCGACATATAGAGTAAATTTAAATGCACCATGCGAAATACAAATTTATACACAGCAGTGTCAACGTAACTGTAAGACGAAATACATTATATCAATGCGTACCACATGGATCGCATTACAACAGCCACAAACATGGCTCTACTCGACTGCTACCAAGCAACAATTAACAATACAATACGACAAACGACAAGAATACAAAACAGTGATTAAAAACACTGGGAAAATTACGCTGAAGGGAAAATGCAAATTAATAACTCCAGACATGACTATACAGACGAAGCAAACAATCTATGAAACGGATATAGAAACGTACCAGCCTGAATATAACTTGACACTGGTACGAGAACGCAACACGATAACACATGATAATGACACGATACAAGACATAGATCAACACCGAATGGAACTGACAAAATTAAAATTACAACTAGAAGAAATAGACAACAATTTAAAAAAGTAACGAACAAAATTTCTTCGCGAAAAAACAATTCGTATATCCAATGGCGACAAGCGGAACAATCACGATAACAATAATAATAATATTAATTGTACTTTACATAGTCATACGAAACAAAAATAAAAGAAGGAAGCGACCATTAATTAGGATGTACGACGAAGAGCGATCCGAACCGATCGATCGACTCCCGAAACCAATATTAAAACGTAGCTTAAGCACGCGATTTTAGATAAGAAAAACGATTATATTTAAATATTGTAAACGCGAAAACAAACAAAATTGTAAACTAGAATAAGAAAATAATATAAAAGAAAACATATAGTATATATATATATATATATATATATATATATATATATATATATCGGGAAACTTAAAACTTAAGAAAAAAAAATAAATTCCCTAAAACAGAAAACGTTGTACCTCCGTTTTCTTTTCCAACGGGGGAGGGGTGTTATAGCCCCAGAAAAGGCTACAGACTTAATGAATATATACATATATATATACATATAATTATATTGATGCAGGAATGCATCGCGAGCGAAGCGATAATCGCGCGAGCCGCTGACGCAGCGAGCCATGCGCGCCCGAGACCGAGCGCGAACACGTAACCGGAAAGGTGTCACCGAATTGCTAAAAGTACAAGCGAGGAAATTCGACTTTGAACTTCCTCGCCTGCACTAAAACGCGAATTCAGCAACATAACCATATTTGGTCATGTTGCTAAGGGACCCCCTCCGAAAAACCATGCAGTTCGGAGGGAAGCTCAGCACCCGCCGCGATGAAGCGACGGGCAGTCGTTGATTAGAACCTAACGAGTAATAATCGTCACGGGCAGCTGTTGACCAGATTCAACAGAGTCATACACGAATAACTAAGAGATATACGCGCGCCGGAGATAAGTCGACGCGTATCAGACTACCTGTGCGACAGAGCATACGAGAGATACCGCTTTCTCACTTTAACCGATAATAAACGCGAGTGACATAACGTTCGCTGGGAGCAGTGACTAAATATCGTACCATAGACTTAATTAAAATGTTATTTATTGTTTACAAATAAAGAGGATAATAAAAAAGCGAATACACGATATTGAAAAAGAGAGAAATTAAAATAAAAAGAGGCCACTGCCCGCCGTATCCCCGGCCTTCCCTGAACGATCCCGAAAAAATCCTGTGCCCCCTCCTGGAGGCACAACAATATTATAATTCTTTAATATGCTCTTTAACTTTTTTACAGGTTAACAAATGATTTGGCTGATTACATTTCAAAAATGATAGTTATCACTTTTCCTACTGAAATAGCAACGACATATTATAAACCACCTATTTCGAAAAAAAATTTTATTACAAAAAAATCAATCATTGCCCGCGGTAAATTAATGAATAAGTGGCGAAACAAACATACTTTAAATAAAAAATTCGAATGTAGATTGAAAAAAGAAGAGAATAATAATGAAGAAGATAGTACATATATAAAAAAATTTTTATTTATATGATTATTCTTAACAATATTTTTTTTTAAAAATAATGCTAATTAAGTTTTTTAATTCTAGATATATTTTTAATTCAATGAGTAAATTAGTCAAACAAATTCAAAATTGATAAATTTTCGTGTCTTTAAAAAACAATTATTTAATTATTTTCTTAGTAACAATTATTTCTAAAAATATTATTTCAATAAAATATTGTTTTAAAAAATTTAACTTTATATTTAAAATTAAATTTAAAATAAAAATTTAATTAAAAAAAATTAAAACAATTTTTCAATGTTAAACTAAACACGAGTTTTGAATTATCATATCTTTATTTGGTCATTAGATTTAATAAATTACATTGTAATTATTTCTGAAAATTTAACTTTTTATAAAGTTTCAGACGAAATAAATAGTAAAGTGAAAGAGAGTGTTAAATGGTTAATGAAAATCTGGCTCCATCGAAATTAGTTCTTCAACATTGGTTAACTACTTTTGATGTCAGGCATAAAGATATTAATAATGCCGAAGAAAAAACGTTATACAATCTTCTTAACAAATGGTCTATATTAAAACATTCACAAAAATATCAATTAATTGTACTAGATTTTGAAAAAATGAATCTAATGTGAATTTGATTTTTAATATGTGGCAACAATTTATTGATGTAATAATAAAATATTTAACATTTAATACTAAGGATGATGAAATAAATTTAATGTTAGAAAAATTGAAAAATGAAGATATTTCAATATGTAATCATTTTTTAATTCTTATCTTTTGTTCTTTTAAAAAAACTGTCATGATGTATATCTATTTAAAAAGTATTTTTGGTTTCTTATTGTTAGATACAAAGGTTGCTTTAGGACTTATGTTACTATCACATTTAATTTCGCCCAAAAGAATAAAAAAATATAGAAATAAATGTTACAAGCCTTCGATAGCTAATGCAAAATCAAACATGATAAAATATGTAAACGTTAGTATATGAAAGTATTGAAGCTCTATTTTAAATTATCTTACATTTTTATAAGTTTTACTTTACATTTTTTAGATCCCTGGTGATATGACTCTAATAAAAGAAGCAAGAAAAACTGCTGAAATACTGAAAATTACATTACAACCTTATACAGTTATTCTAGAATTTCTTAGTGAAGTTAAGGAAATTTACGTTCAAGTTGATGACATTTTATATAAAACAAATAGTACATTAGAAGCGATTGATGTATGTTTTAAAATATTTCACGTTTTTCAAGTCAGCTATCCTTTAATGAGCGAACATCTTTGGATACTGATTCAAAAAGGTATTTATAACGTTAATACTAAATGGGATTCAATAATTCCTAGTATATAACATATATTAAATAAAATCTCAAATATTAATTGTGAAGGTTCTGATAAATCCGATTAATTCGGACTACTATTTAAACAAATACATATTTTTAATTAGTCATTATTTACAATATTTTTTATTCATTAATAAAATAATAAAATATTTTTGTTTAATATGTGACAGTATTGTAATAATTTTAGATTTAAAATAAGTTTGAGTAAATTCGTTAATAAGTTTTCAAGTCATCAAATGTTTATTTTAAAAATGTTTATTAAATATTTATCTTAAATGTTTATTTTTATAAACATATATTTCAAATTATTAGTTTATTTTTATGTTATAAAGCTTATATTATAATTCGTACATTATATACACATATTACAACTCATTTATGTTATAACTTTTTTATAATTAGTATAAGTATGGAAGTATTATAATAATAATAAATATTATTCTATAGCCAGTTATTATATTACATATGTTGCATTATAATTATATTACAATTATCATACATTATAAATCATAATGATTTCATGCTTTTTCTGTAAACATACATTCTTATCCATGGACATTTTAATGTTGTACATAAAAGTAAAATATAAATTACTTATGAATACTGAAGTTAAATGTAATATTAAAAATTGTATAGGTAATTTTAACAACGTATACTCTTTGCGAAAACATATTTTAAATACACATGATGAAATATTTACACAAAAAAGTTTTTCAAAAAGAACAGACTTACTAACAGAGAATCCAATTTTAACAACTGTCGTGAATTGTAATATCAAAAATAATTTAAAAAATAATTTAATATTTAATTTTAATGATAATTCAAAATTTGATTCAGAACTTTTATTGAATGCAATTGAAGATGCAGGCGAAATTAATATTAAAGATTTTAAAAGAATAATTTCTGACTTTGCTCTTTATTTTATAACAAAATTATATTCTATTAGAAATTTGAATAGAAAAGTTATTCATGAAATTATAAATGAGATAAGTATAAATTACATTTCTGTATGTTTAGATATTTTGTTGAAAAAATTTGGAGATGTGAAAGATTTAAATATATTAATAATCATTATAAAGAATAGTTTTAAGCCGTTTAAATCAGAATTCCAAACATTCAAATATTTACAAGAAATAAATTGTATGTTCCTACCAAAATTAGTCACTGTTAATTGCATTTTGACATTTGGTAAAGTTAAAAGAAAATATCAATCGCATTTACAACATTAAAAATTAAGTATAGTACCTTTAAAGTTAATATTAAAAAAGTTTTTAGAGCTTCCAAATATATATTCAAAAATAATGTTACATATAGAAAAAAATTAAAAAAGTAAATCTTTAAGTTCTATCATTCAAAGTAATTTTTGGAAATTTATTGAAGAAAATGCAAGTGATGAACTTATTTTATCGCTTATATTATATTTTGACGATTTAGAAATTAACAATCCTTTGGGTTCTTCTAAAAATAAAAATAAACTTGGTGCAGTTTATTGTGCAATTGGTAATTTACCAAACAAATCTTCTCAGTTTATTAGAAAATATTTTTTTAATACAATTGTATAATTACCAACATCATAAAGTTTTGGGAAATAAGAAAATGTTCATTCATGTTATAAATCAAATTAATGAACTTAGCACTGAAAAAATTTCCATTAATATTGAAGGAGAAACAAAACAAATTTATTTTGTTTTATCTTATATAACAGATGACAATTTAGGGTTTAATACAATTCTAGACTTTACTAAAAGTTTTAATTTTTCTCATTGCTGTCATATATGTTATATTTCTAAAGACGAAATGCATAAAGCAACAGTTGAAAACAATGTTCTAGTAAGAAATTTTGAAAACTACGAAATGCATTCTACCGAAAAAAGTCATGGAGTTATTGAAAAATGCATTTTCAACAATATCATAAATTTTCATGTAATTAAAAATATATCAGTAGATCCTATGCATGACTTGTTGGAAGGAATTTACAGATATGATATTGCTAAAATTTTATGTGATCTTATATGCAACAAAAATTTATTTTCTATAGAAGTGTTGAATGAAAGAATTAAAAATTTTGGTCAATCTTCGTTTAATAATAATATTCCTATTATAACACTGGATTCTATAACAAACAGAATGATTATTTTATCTGTATCAGAAATGCAATATTTAGTTTCACATCTTGGTTTATTTGTGGGTGATTTAGTTCCTACCAAATATTTAACATGGAAACTTTATTTAATATTGCGTAAAATAGTTAATATTTCTATGCTAGAATCTCTTAACAATGAAATTGTGGAATCACTTGACACATTAATATCCGAGTATTTAAAATTATATTTGAAAAGTTTTAAAAGTAAACACCACTATTTAGTGCATTATGGAAGAATTATGCGTGAATTTGGTCCTCTAAAGAATTTTTCCACAATGCGATTTGAAGGAAAGCACAAACAAATAAAAGAATATAGTTACCACTTCTAGAAAATGTCCTTCGTACTCTTTATCGTTAAAACATCAAATGCAACTGTGTCACAGATTTGTTTGTAATGAAGGTTTTTCAGTTAGACTTTCTTATGGACCTTTGAGTTAAAAATTATGCTTTGTAAGCGATTATGATAATTTTAAATTTTTATTACTAGCATCTTGTGATTGCTATTGTGTTTTATGGATAAGGTTGTATGGAACTCGTTATGAAATAAATAATTTTATAAATATACAAACATATGATTCCCCAGTTTTTGGAAAAATTAAATATATTATAATTGATAAACCTCAAAATGCATTTTTCTTGTATTATAAATTTATTGATACTTGTTACTGTGAACATTACGGAGCTTTTAAAGTAAAAGAAAATAAAGACTGGGGATTTATTGCTCAAAACAACTTCACTGATTTTAAAATTTATAATGCTCATGTGATGTCAGATAATAAATATTATATTCCTTCTTCTTTATAATTTTTGTAATAGGTTAATAACTTTATAATAAGTTAAACGAATTTATTAAAATGATGTATATGTATTATCTAAATAAATATTATACATATATAATATTTTATCTTTATATATTTTTATTAATTAATAAAAGAACGTTTTTTAAAGAAAGAAAAGTAGGAGATTGATTATGCGTCACAATTATTGATGTCTCCAATATATATAATTCTGCATAATTAATGTGTTTTTCATTGTAATTCTTTAAACCTCAATTCTTAAGCTTTAAATTAATTTGAATTAGTTCAAAAGAACGTGAATAAAAACTTTAATTAATTTATATTAAATTATAAATTGTGAAATAGAGATTAAAATTGTAGTCAGAGAAAGAGAGAGAGAGAGAGAGAGGGAGAGGGAGAGGAGAGGGAGAGGGAGAGGGGGGAGAGAGAGAGCAAGAGAGAGAGAGAGAATTTAGATTTTATAATATTGTTAACAATTATTTATTTAAATTATCTATTTAAATAAGTTAAAATAGATTTATGTATAAAAGTTTATGTATAAAAAAGGATTTTAAATAAGGAAAACAAAATACGCATAAACTGTTTTTATTTACAATTTATATGTTAAAACTGGGAGCGGTGCACTTGGACATAATACAATTGAACACGTTGCAAATGGACACCGTTCAAATGGACACGAAATTTTGGACACGGTACAATTGGACACCGTTCATTTGGACAACGTTTATTTGGACACCGTTTACTTGGACACAGTTCATTTGAGCACAGGAATATACAAATCGTTCATTTGCACACCGTTCATTTGGACACCATTCACTTGCCCACCGTTCATTTTCACATAGCAATATACGCGTTGTTCATTTCAGCACCATTCTTTTGAAGACAGAAAGTTGCACACCGTTTATTTGCACACGGTTCACTTGGACACCGTTATCTTGGACACCGTTCATTTGAACACCGTTCACTTGCGCGCCGTTCACTTGCGTGCCGTTCACTTGCGCGCCGTTCACTTGGACACGAAATGACATGCGCCGCTTAAGATATATCCGTTTTTGTTTGTATATATGTGATAAATAAAAATAAATATGTAATCACTATATGTATAAATATGTAATTATTGCATAAATTGGAAATGTATAATTACAGAATTTTTATTAGAATTAACAAATGAAATATATGCATAGCGATCACTAAAATTTGATATATTTAAAGGTTATATCTATCAAAACAAAATGTATTTTTATATCTATTTAACTGAGAAGTGATTAATTAACTTATTAATTTTATACAGGGTGTTATAAGAGTACCGGAACAGCAGAATAACTCGAAAAATATGAGTCCTAGGAAAAAAGCTAAGTACTGGGTTTTTTATGATTTTTTCCGGGCTATCTGACGGTGACCTTGGATTTGACCTTGACAATGACTTTGAAGGTCATTTCAAGGTCAGGTCTATTTTTTTTTAATGGGACCCCATACTTTTGACCCCAGAAATGAAAAGAGCGAAAAATTTTACGTTCGGATATGATCTTGAACACTGCCAAATTTGACTTCTGAAGGTCACATAAAGGTCAAACGGTTGTTTTAGGCTGAAAACGCGAAAATCTTCGAAAATGCACCTGCTAGGGAGCAATGTTACGCATAAGAATTGTAGAGGTCAACGAGGGACATTCAGCCGTGACCTTGCCCTTATTCTTAAGGTTGTTACGTCCTGGATCGCGAGCGAGGTGCGGTTGCGGTGGTTGGTGTACGCGGATCGCGGTGGCCGAGCGGTAAACCTGTCAGCGTAGCGGTGCACCGGAAGCTGGCGGTCGGGACGTAATGGGTAATGAGGAGAATGTGAAGTAAATAGACAATGAGTACAGATTGTTTACGTATACTAATTTTTATGTATTTATCATTATTTTATACTACACATACATATACAGTTATATTTTCTTATATTTTACAAGACGAGTGGACGACTAAATCACGGACGAGTATCGGGAGGCGAACTGATAGGTACTTCAGCGGCCGGCAAGATGCGTACTCGCCCGAAGAAAGGCTGAGAGGAAAGGATCCTCGGTTGCGTAATCCCGAAGTCTATCAACGGCGGGGGCACGGGCCACGGACGGTATTCGATAGGCGGTAAAGGCCTATATGAGGAAGCGACGGCCCCGCTGTTGGATGCCGGTGGAGTGACAGCGTCGTGGAACGGGTCAGGAGCCGAGGACTCCGCCGTATGGTTTTCCGGTGGAGGGTATGTGAAATACCCGACGGATGCTGGGTTCTGACTATCCGGTGGAGACGCGGCCGTCCGGACCGTTAAATAAGAGCCGCCTTGGTATAGCGACCGGATGAGGCGCTTCAGTTGATGAGCGCGCCCTGATTGACGTGACCGACCCATGACGCAGCTAAGGAGGTAAGCGAAATTATAATCAAAGCCATGGTTGAATACACGGGGGAATATAGACAGGGGTTAGGGATAGTAAAGCGAGTGATGAAAAAGGGAAAAGAGAAAAAAAAATATACACACAGAACCAAGGGGGTCGGTTATGATAGGTGATAAGGGGCTCGTACATGCGCTAATGTAAATTGCTAAACGAGTTACTTAACTTTATCTGATGGGTTGTGGGGACAGGGTGAGCCTTAATGAATTTACTTTAATTTAATATTTATTTTATATTTCAGACCAAGAAGAGCGATCGGAGGAATTGTGAGAGACGCCCTGAAAGATGCGCGGTTCGTGGGCTGAGAGGAGGCAGATCGCCCTGAGAGAGGCGCGCTGCACGCTAGGAGGCGGAATGCCCTGAAGGAGGCGCTCCTCAGAGATGAGAGTCGTTCGCCCTGAGAGAGGCGCGCGACGTAGATAGAGGTAATCCAGCCCTGAACGAGGCGAACTACGAGGGATGAAGGCAGAACACCCCTGAAAGAGGCGCGCTGCTAGAAGGGACGTAGAGTCGCCCTGAAAGAAGCGCGCTACGTAGGAAGGATGTAGATCGCCCTGAAGGAGGCGCACTACAGTTTAGATAAGGATGGTTATCGCTCTTTCTCTAACGACACTCCCTATGAAGACGTCCGAATAAAATATTAATCTCTTCAATTATATGTTACAGATATCTAAGGCTCTGGGTATGTCAAGGCGGACGTTACGGACCTTGCCACAGGTGAGCGGATAAGGAAAAAGAAAAGAAAAAAAAAATAAAAGAAGGAGCTATAAGGAATACAAGAACGTCTTGGAGGAGGCGCGCACCGACGCAGGATAACCGGAACGCCCTGGGAGAGGCGCCGCAGGATGAAAGAGAGAGCCCGATGTAGGCGTGAAGGATGACCTCGTCAGATAAGTAGCACTAATTTGCCCGATAATTTCAGTATTAAAATTAGAATAGAAAGCTTGTCTCTATATTTGCAGGTGTGTGGACACGAGAGATTAACGGCTAGAAGAATTGACATCGAGAAGATGACCGACGCCCGGAATGGACAGGGGCCGCAAACTGACACAGGTATGTATATTTCGAGTAAATTACACGTATACAATATGATTTAATGATCACATGAATATATCTTAATAATAACGACAACGTACTCACTTCACTAAATTATTATATAATAGCGGTTACAGGAACCACTGGGGAACACACTGCCACGTGGGTGTATACGAGAATATGGATCTACAATATTATTAGGATTATAACATTAGCTAATAGAACTTTTCTTTGACTATAATTTCACGCGCAGATAGGTTTCGGCCTCTTAAACGATATTAGATAGGCGGCATTAATAATAATCTGATTGTCTGGAGGAGAAAAGATATATCGCTTATATTGTTGATAGAAATAAATTTACTGCGAATGAAAATTAAGATAAAATGTCTTTGAAAGTGATAGATAGAATTCGATATGTATTATGAGCGCCGTGAAAATCGAAAAAGAGAAAGGAAATATAATAGTGACAGTGGAAACAATTAATCAAGAATAAATTTATACGACGGTAAATGTAAGAACTGGAAACTAATTAATAATATTCGCGATATGCTAGTCTCGAAGTCTCTCTGAATTAATGATTTTGTGTGAATAATACCGAGTAATGAACTAAAAACACTGATTTGAAGATATAATATTAATTACACTGTGTGAAAATTTGTAAGAACGTACGTATGATCGAATGCTATAAAGATAACCGATTATTAAATCGTATGAATAACTGTACGAACAGTGAATTTAATGAATACTGAATACTGAATGTCTCGAGAACCGAACTGTAAGAACTGTCGATCTGACTGATCTGAATGAACTGAATGGGCGAAAACTGATTTGAATACTGATTGAATCGAATATCTGAATGAGCGAAAACTGAATGATCGGAAAGAATACTGACTACACTGCGAAAACTGAATTGTCTGAACTGTCTGGGCGAAAACTGAATGCTGAGCGCACGGTGCTCCCGTTTATATACCCGTGGTCACTGAGGGCTCCCACCCTTCTGAAGTGTAGCGCGCGCAACATGGTCCGATCCTGGTCACGCTTGTTTGTCACGGGTATCACGCGCCGGGCAATAATAAACGGTCACGGTGTTTGTCCGAAATTTTCACGTGATCCGACGGTTCCTGACTGTTCTAGAAGCTTCGGGACTAGTGTTATAATATAATATTTATATCGTTAATTTTTAGATATATCGCAATTATTACTAGCGTTACGATAACTTATCTGATTAATTACTTATCGCCGCATTGTATTATAGCGTTGAACTTAAATAATTGTAAGGATATGAGAGCATTTCGCTAATTAACTTATTAATTAACAATTATTTATAATGTCGCATAATGTTATTTGTGGATTACAAGGTCTAAATTAGTTTACAGACATTAAACTCGCTATTATATAACTATATGTATGTATATCATTATAACTAGTAGTAAAAGTTTATATATAACATACATATTTTATATAACATACAAGTTTATATATAACATATTATGTTATATATATAAGTAATAAGTATAAATGTACATGTAATATGCCGTGATATATTTACAATGAATGGATGAAGAGTGTGTAAGTGTGTATAAACGCATAAATGTGTGATAAGTTTATATTGTGAGAGATCGAGTGTGTAATTTAAATAATGCGTATGGAATATGTATGAATTAGCTATAAGATCCGGAACTATTGTATTACCGTGTATATGATATGTTGATTATGCGTATATTAATATATGAGTATGCCTGTAATAAGTTTATAATAGGTTTATTGAGAATGCGTCGTTTGTGCGTGCTATTGCGTCACCGTGTATATAAATTATTTATAGGATGTGTATATTTGCGTGTTACTGAGTGGATAACATAACTATAATAGTCAGATACTGATAAAATATTGTGTAGATGATAAGTTTATAATACGCGTATTTTTGTATCACCGGGTATATTAGGTGACTATTATTATATAATTTTATGGTGTGTTTATTATGGAGCGTGTATCTATGTAATTATTTCTGGGTGTTCATTATGCGTTTATACTTGATTTATGTAATGTATGATGTGTGTATTATTGTACCACCACATTGTATTGTATTGTATATAGGTATGATCATTTTGTTAATTATGCATATGTATATTGTAATTATTATTCATATCCAATAAAATGAAAAAGGGGTTTTAAGAATATTATCGTGTTCAAGTTATTTCAGACACCTTGTATAAATAAGAGTTAATTAATTAACTGTATATATTCGTGTGTGACTGTCACTTATTATTTTTAGCTTTCGTTATCTTCTAGAGCTTTATTCGCTTTAAATTTTTTATGAGATATTTATATTGTTTTCACTATAATAAATATATATATATATATCATGAGTGGTCCATTTTAATTAATATTGGTTTTAATTGATCACTTAAATGTCGTCTGAGCCTCGAGGAGTTCTTGTCAGGTCATTATAATTTGCCTTTAAAATATCTGTGGATTATGATTTCTGCAGCGACTATCATATATATATATATATATATATATATATATATATATATATATATATATATATATATATATATGTATATGTGTCTGCACCGAGTTATCTTCATGGTTGATATATGAAATAATTATAAATGATAGCTGACCGGATTTTTATTGGCAAACCAAATTGGCAAAAAAATGGATTCATGGTAAGGAATTATTATGCAGATGATGGGTTTGATCGAATCTTTTATTGTTGTTAAAATTTGAATTTACTGAAATCACTGCGCTGCGGTGGAGTATGAGTAAAATTGACAAGTTATTATATTTGAGTAACAGAATCATTAGATATGTACGTTATTGTGATGTTAATTCGGCTTTGGGATATAAAACTGCATTTAATAGTGAAGGCATAATTATATATTGGAAGTGCGGATTAAAATAAATGAATTATTAAAATTGAAAGTATGAGGTGTTTCTGGAGTAAAATGGGTCTATAACAATGTGCGCTTAATTTTTTATTGCGGGGCTGTAGCCCTATAAGTTGTTACTTTTTTTGGTTCCTTATGAGTCGAGGCGCCAGGAAATAATTAATTAAGGTCACTGGGCGGGTTTTTTATGTGATCTTTAAACCATTAAAAATTGGGTGCTTTTCGATGTTGCGACAGCTTTTGATATATTGAGAAAGGAGACTTAGACTGTGCGTAGGAAGTTGCAATTGCACATATGAGTTACTCGGCTTGCTCAGATTTAATAATTAATGAAAGTTCATGTATAGGGTGTCTCAAAACCGATCGGAGTTTATCATATAAAGCTTATGGAATTTAACCAAATGAATTGGTCGGTTGTTAAACACTATTTTATACTACTGTTTGGATACTATGACAATGTTAGTTTATATACCGGGTGTCAATTTATTAAGGTGAACATATGTCGAGAGTTGTATTTCCGCTTATTCGCAGTTATGATCTCTTTCTTTGCGTGATTTTAGCTTGTTATATAGATTTTCTTTATATTTTTGTTATACCGGGTGGTGGTTAATTCTCGATGCGTGTGTCTATGGTGATGTGTACGTGTATGTTTGTGTTTAGTAAGAGTGATGACGGCGAAGTGGAGTGAACATTGACTTATATTATCGCTATTACTTAATTTATGCTATTCTATGGACGCGTACTTAATATTATGTTTCCTTTTTATTTTTCAGGTACTGCAACCTTCCTCGTCGTGCGCAACCTTGTCGTGGTGAGAAGGCTTAATCCTGAAACCTCATGGAAGACCCACACGGCTTCGGCCAAGTTGGGTGAACCTCCGGGGTGGAAGGGGAATTAAGAGCGCACAGTACCCTTAGTAAGGGTACAAGGGGAGCCCAGCGACTTCCTTAAGGACTACGCACCTCCTTGGGGGTGGTTAAAAGTGCGGACCCAATCACTGGTAGGGGTAGGCGGCCCCGACTACAATCGCCCGGTGGCACGGCGCCGTTGGGGGAGGACTGCTCCCCGCCCGTGACATGGGAGCCGGGTATTCCCGGCATGGAGGGTTTCCACGTGTGTGGGTGCTCCCACCACGTGGCGTCCCTCAGGAGGGAGATGGGTGCCGGCTTCGGACGGTGTCCCATAGTGAGGGTCCCCGAGCGACGGACTTGTCAGTCGTTCGGGTGTTTTCGGGGGGGGGGATGCGGGTGCTGGTCCTGGACCAGCGTCCCACATTAGATGGGTGCCGACCTTGGTCGGTGTCCTACGGGTAGACGGGTCGATGGTGTCCCGGAATTCCCGGGCCCATCGGGCCGAGCTATCCCGGGCCGCTCGGACGTATTCCGAGGCCAGGGCCGGGATAGTGGAGGAGTTCGGCGCGGGTCGTCCGGGCACTGTCCAGCGATTCCGGGCTGATTGGGCCGTCAGGGCCGCTCGGACGTTTCCGAGGCGGGGTCCGACGGTGTGTTAGGTGCCGCCGGTGTATCGCGACCGTTTCCCCTTCTGAAGCGGTACACCGGCGGAGCCCCTTCGAGGAATGGCTCGAAGGGGAGCGCAACACGGTGTGCTGGCCGCCACGGCGGGTAAGACAGGGCCGGGGTGCGGCGACCCAACCGTCCGTGGGGTCCCCCGGGTGGCGCCACCCGTTGCGGTGCCCACGAGGTCGGAGGCGTGGGACCCCTGAAAACCCATGGGCGTGTAAAAATGGGGTGAGTAAGGGGCTGGAGACCAGTGCCGGAGATGTTTTTTCCTCCGGCCCGAGCCATATGTCCTCTCCCCGGGTGAACTCGGGGCCCGGTCGTAGAGTCGTTCCAGATTCCTGAGACGCTCTGCGGCCGGTGAGGGTATACCCTTGGGGACGGAGCCGCAACGGGCCGTGGGACTATTCAAAATAATGAATTCCCATAATAGTAATAAAACCATTGAGGCGGAACCTACCGCAGATTTATTTGCGGATGGAACGGTTGAGGCCTCGGTGACCTTTAAGGTCCCCGAAATGCCTACGGGCTCTGAGATGAAGAAGGCGACTTCATACCCAGAGCCATCGACATGTGGCGGTAAGCCTATCATCACTGATATTCAGGATGGTACGGCAGCGCGGGAGGCATTGGAAAGAAGATATTTCAAACTTCCAATGGCCAAGAAGACGAGCAAATGCCCTCATAGAGAGAGGCATATATGCCATAGCTGTCGCGCGAGCAGGAAAAGGAGGAGATACACGGTTACAGGTATTACCCCTACATCCGGCAACGACGTTTTGTGGTCCCCAGTGGGATCATGCGCCGGTAGTGTGGGAGATGATCCCGACGAATACGAATTTGGATCACACGCTGGGTCGTATCTCGCTGGCTCGGAGAACGAGTAGTCAGATGTTAGCTCCTCCAAAAGAGGTAGAGGAAGGCCCATCACCACTGGTGAAGGGATGAGAGAAAAAAGAGAGACAAGGGCCAGAGCGAAGGAAAAGGCCAAAGAGAGACAGGATACGGATTGGGCCCTAGGCGCCGCAATGCCCGAAGGACAGGCCTGGGAAAGATGCCGTGACAACCAGAGGATAACGAGGGAGATGTTCCTCCACTCTCCGACACCGGCTGTGGTGTCGGATACAACAGACAATTGCGTGACCATTTTCAAGAGTCTGCAAATCTCTAAAAATATCAAAGGTCCGCTAGAAGGGGAAATGAAGAAGGTTGTGGCGTCCATTATAGCTGCCACAGCAGTTTTTCATGATAGAACTATACCGTCCTCACCGAATAACGACGAAGCGGAGGAGCTTCGGCACCAACTTGAGCTTCTCAAGGCTGAAAAAGAAAAGGAGACAAACGAGCTCAAGAAACAGATGACAGAGCTCGCCAATCAGGTGAAGGTACTGATAAACCAACCCAGTATTCACCTGATCAAAGACGGAAATACCTCTAAAAGTGAAAAGAAGGGATGTAGTAATATAAGAGGACGTAATTGCATAGAATCTGATCAAGACTCAGATTCCGATAGCAAAGAGGAGCAATCTCTCAGGTCGAAGACGCCCCAAAAGTCTTCCTAAAGAAGACCGCCTCGATGAAGGATAGACCATCTATAACATGTGGGTTCCCAAATTTAATTGGTGACCCCTGCATGGAGTTGGAACTGCAAGCTGCGAGTGTAATGGAGGCACTGGGACTCCTTCTGAGAGGATCCCCTCGACCCCTTCCTCCAATCACTCGCCCTCAATTCCAGGGTGAGTTCGCAACATTATATGAAGCCCTCAATCAACACCTACAAATCGGGGTTGATCTGAGGGAAAGGATGTTGCGATTTTTCGAAGCGACGAATGGGCAGGGGGAGACGGTTCAACCTGCTCCCCTAAACGAACATATTCAACCGCCAATGGAAAAGAAGGCTGAGGCTGAGATCTCTTCTCCAACTCAGCCCAACATGCAAGAAACCGCTCCCAAAAGCAGCCAGAAGAGGAAAGCGGCAAAGAAGAAAAAGAAGAGGGGAGAGGGCCAGGATCGTGTTAACACAAAGATCTCTCCCCTCCCTCCTCTATCGATACCCGCATCCGATGAGAGAACTGAAAAGAAATCTCGCCAGGCTGCGGAACCCTATGGGGCTCCACCCTCTGACGGAGGACCATTAGGCCCGGGACCTTTCAACAAGAAGTTGACAGATCTCGGGACATGGCCCCTCTCCGACCACTGAATCTCCGTGGAGCGTGGTGGTCGGACGTAAAGGAAAGAGGAAAGTTCCAGCTCAAGTAGGACATGCTCCCCCCCCTCCAAGATTGTACCCGTTGCTGTGGCCCGGTCATCGCCCAATGATCAGGGTAAGCGAAAGCGGGGGCAGGTAGCGAGGGGAGTGAGACCCAATAAAAGGAAGGTCCCCAAGACCTCGGCAGTTATGATAACCTGCCCAGAGAGAAAATATGGTGAGAACATGGCCACCATCAGGAAGGAGATAAAGCTGGATCAATTAGATAAAGCTGGATCAATTAGGAATTAAAGACGGAAGTCTGAACGTAAGGAAAGGTCTCACTGGAGCCTTAATCTTGGAGATTTCCGGGGACGATAAGGCACGCAAGACGGGACAACTCGCTGAACGTGCACGAGAGGTGATTGGTGACAATGAAGGGGTGCGAGTCACTTGCCCCCAGAAAATGGCGGATCTTCGTATTCGGGGGCTGGAAGACTCAATTACTCGAGCGGAGATTGTTGCGGCCATCTCCGGAGAGGATAAATGCAGTTTTTCGGATATTAAAGTGGGGGCGTTTGTGAGAACCCCCCGCACCGGCCTCAATACGGTGTTGGTGCAGTGTCCAGTAGATGCTGCAAATAGACTGACACAGTTGGGAAAGGTGCCAATAGCATGGTACAGGTTGTCCATCGAGCTGTTGCTGCAGCTCCCCCTCCGATGCTTTAAGTGGAGGAGGGCATGTGCAACAGCAGTGCAGGAACGATCGATCCTGGGCTAACCGGTGCTTCCGCTGTGACAAAGAGAGCCATAAGGCCAATTCCTGCTCCGAACCGAGAGTACACTGTGCACTCTGTGCCGACCATGGGGTGCCCGCGGGACACAGGATGGGGGGGTATGAATTGCCACCCCCCCGAAAAAACCCAACAAAAGGAAGGCTAAATAGATTCCTCCCTCCAAAAAACCCACCCCGTCAGTAGGGGTGGAGAAGGGGGGAATCGATAAGAAGAACCCAATTCCGTCCCTGATGGAGGTCGATGTGGGGGAAGTCCTACAAGTCAACCAAACGGTCCCAGCCGAGTCCGCGCTTGCGCCGATGGACACATCGGAGTGTCGCAAGCGGTGTGCGGACTCGGTCAGGGAAGAAAACGAGGAGGGTGCGGGGGGGCAAAGAGCTTTGCTTCGACTTCCCCAAGCCCCAAAGAAAGCCACGTTTAGATCCTAAGCAAGGTAGCGTTAAAGAGAATGAAGACACCCTTACCCCGGGCACAATTGAGCCCGTGGGTAATGTGGCATCGAACATGGATGGACCTCCCCTTCCACGGCCCTATAGCGTGGGGACTGAAACGACGGGGGCCCATCCTACCGACATTAATGAGGGCCTGTAAATTTCTACAGGCAAATATTAACCACGCTCGGCGAGCGCATGATTTACTCCTGCAGACTATCACCGAGCGTGGTATAGGATTGGCGATCGTGTCGGAGCCGTACCGTCCTCCATCAAAACACCCTAATTGGAGAGTGGACGGCTCTGGCACGGTCGCGGTCATACGTGGTCCGGACAGCCACAACCTCCCCTGTTCTTTATTGAAGTCAGGAAGGAGGTATGTGGCTGTGAATTGGAGATTCATTGCGGTGGTGGCGTGTTATGCACCGCCTAGTTGGGGCCTCTCCCAATTTGAACTGTATCTGGGGGAGTTGGAGCACTGCATACGCAGCATACTCCCCCAGGAGGTGGTGGTGGCCGGTGACTTTAATGCCAGAGCGCAAGCCTGGGGTGACCGGCTCACCACCCCCAAGGGAGAGGCCCTATTGGATTGGATGGGGGCTCTTGGGCTATGCCTATTAAACATCGACAACGAGCCTACGTGCGACCGGCTGCTGCGAGGGGGGTCCATAGTGAATCTTACTATGATAACCCCCTCTGCGGCACGCCTAAATTGGTCGTGGGGGATGGTCAACCAAGAGACATTATCGGATCATCGATATATCGAGTTCGATTGCACCACCCTCCAGCCCGGGAGTCTGACCGGCGGTATGCCGCCGCCGATCGCGAGAATTTGAAACAGTTAGACCCGTATAGGTTGATGGCGGCTATCCAGGCCATCCTTTGGCAACACCATCTGCCAGAGGAGGGAGTGGGGAGCATGATGGAGGATGTCGCGCGCCTGATAGACTCGATCACACAGGCGTGCGACTTCTCCATGCCCAAGAGCAGGCCCCACTCGTGCCGGGCTGCGTACTGGTGGACGGAGGAGATTGCGTCTCTTCGCCGCTCCTCCGTCGCGGCCGGAAGAGTCCTCAAACGCGCCCGGCGCCGTGTTTGGATAGTCAAAGCACTCTGCGACTACCGGTCTGCCCGAGTGGCGCTGAGTGTTGCCATTCGCTCCTCCAGGGCGATCATGGGACGAGCTGATAGCGTCTCTAGACGCCGACCCGTGGGGGCGCCCATATAAGATAGTGACGAATGAACTTCGTTATTGGGCGCCCCCCGTGACGGAAGCCCTCCCCTCGGGATCCCTGGACCGAATAGTCGGGACCTTGTTCCCGACTAAACCCGATCCTCGAGGTCTCAACTGGGGCAGCGCGAACACCGGCGCTGCCGAGGCCTGGTCCAGGGATTTCGAAATCACCGAGGAGGAGTTGAGGGATGGCGTCCGAGGGGTTAAGAACAACAAAGCCCCTCGCCCGGACGGCATTCCGGGACGTGTATGGAAACTCGTCCTGGAGAAGCCAGACCTATCTGGGTGGCTATGAGGCATGCTTAATAGATGCCTCGCGGAAGAGGAATTCCCCCCAATGTGGGGAAGAGCCAAGTTGGTTCTTCTCCACAAGGGCGGTAAGAAAAAGGGTGACCCGTCATCATACTGGCCAATTTGCTTGCTCGTCGAGGTCGGCAAAATATACGAGAGGATTCTCGTTCGCCGACTCGTCCAGCATTTGGCACGTGACGGGGTCTTTTCCCTTCACGAGGAACAATATGGCTTCTGTGAGGGCAGATCCACGGTGACGCTGCGCGTCAGGGCCCTTACGGAATCAGCTGTAGAACGCGGGAGGGTGGCGTTGGCCGTCTCACTGGACGTGTCCAACGCCTTTAACACCCTCCCGTGGAAGGCAATCGGGAACGCGTTTAACACCCATTGCGTCCCTGAATACCTCGTGAGGGGAATTCAAGCCTACTTCGGTTACCGTAGGCTCAAATACAGGGACCAAGATGGCCGGGGTCACACCCGTCGTGTGTACTGCGGGATTTCACAGGGCTCAGTGTTGGGCCCACTGTTGTGGAACCTCGGGTACGACGGGGTCCTTCATACCGCCCTCCCCCTCGATTGCCGGGTCATCGGGTATGCCGATGATACCCTGCTGGTAGCCGAGGGGGACAATTGGGGGGATGCCCTAAACAGTGCTAATGAAGGGGTGGCAGGCCTCGTGAGGGCCATAAGCCGGATTGGCCTGAGGGTGGCTCCCAACAAGACCGAGGCGGTTTACTTCTACGACCGCCGGGCCGCTGGGAAGCCTCCCTACACCTCCCGTCTAGATGTGGATGGTATTGTTGTCCCAGTGGTGTCCCAGATTAAATACCTGGGACTCCACATCGACGGCCGATGGAGCTTCGCAGGTCACTTTGACCGCCTGGCCCCAAGAGCGGAGAAGGCGGCGGCAGCGATTAGTCGCTTGCTGCCGAATCTTGGAGGGCCGGACGGTCGGGTGCGCCGCGTCTACGCGCACGCCGTTTTTAGCATACTGATGTATGCAGCACCGGTGTGAGCGGGTGAGGCGATGGCCACCAGACGCATACAGGACGCGATGCGTCGCGTGCAACACAGGTTGGCCATTCGTTTCATCCGCGGCTACAGGACAGTGTCGCACGCGGCGGCCACCATCCTGGGCAGACTTCCCCCCCTGCATATGGTCGCGGATACATACAGACGCCTGTATGACCGGAAATCCACGGCACGCAGGGGGAGAGTCGCCAAGATCCCGGCCAGGATACTAGGCACCTGGAAGCTCCAGGAGAGAGAGTTCCTCGTGCAGCGATGGATCGCGTCGCTGCACAAGCGCCCCCCAACATCCGGGGCGAGGACGATATCGGCCGTCTTGCCTTGTCTGGCGGAATGGCTGGACAGGGCGTGGGGCAACAGTACCTTCAGGATGACACAGGTGCTCTCCGGACATGGGTGTTTCGGAGAGTACCTGTACCGCATCGGACCGGAGGCAAGCGAGGCCTGCCACCACTGCGACCATGAGAAGGACACCGCGCAACATACCCTTCAAGCATGCCCAGCCTGGAGGGATGAGTGCGGTGTCCTAATCCGAATTATCGGGGATGATTTGACGCTGCCGAGCGTCATTATCAAGATGCTCGGCAGCGAGGACAATTGGAGGGCCATGGCCGCCTTTTGCGAGGCGGTGATGGCCCAGAAAGAAAGCGCCGAGAGGGAGCGTAGGCCAGGACGGGCAAGGGGAAGGGCTCCCGGCAGGAGACCCCAACCTCCCCCATTATCTAGGCCCCTCTTGCGTCCGGTGACGGTCCGACTAGAGCGACTTCCGCCGCAACCGCCGCCGTCATCGTCACTATCGGCAACGGCGCTCCCATCGACACCCATGGGAGCGCCGTCGAGATGACAGTAAGTGGGGGGGAGGGAGTAGACTGGTTCTGCTCGTTCTTCCCCCCCTCACTCACTTTTCTTCTTGCCCTTCCTCTTTAACCCCCCAAAGATGAGATGAGGGTTGAGATTCCTTAAGTCTCGACTCTCTACCACCCCCCTTTTTTATAATCGGGGGGACGAGAAGGCACGACAGAAGGCGGTAGTGGCCCTCCCGTCGCAGAGTAAGAGCTTGGTTTTGAGAGGAGGGAAGTATGGGATATTGTTTCTTTTCTCTCCTCCCTCTTAGGAAGAACTCCAATTTATTATAGGAGTGTGACGAGGGGAGGCTCCTGAAGTATATTGCATTGCTAGTTTCAGGAGTCTCCCCTATAATCGCCGAAGATGCCACTCATGAGGTTTTTAGTGGGTAGGCCCGTTAAATAGGGAGAGTCCCACATATCCCCCGGAAATCCATATTCTAAACCCGGGGGATGCGTAAAGCATTTTCCTCACGTTAAAAAAAAAAAAAGGTACTGCAACTAGAGTGACAAAACTAAATGGGTAATTATAATGAAATTTAGATGTTCGACCGATTTAGTAGGCCGTTTCTCTTCCTTTTTTCAGGTGCTGAGGATGCGGACCAGAAGGTGATATACCGGGTGGCCGGAAAATAGGTAAGAATTTTCATTAGACAACTAATTAATTATTTTCCTTTATTTTTAGGTAGGTGATAGGGGAGAACCAATGATGGGGATGAAAGAAGAAAAAGAAACAAAAAAAAATGTTCTAGCCGGAAACATAATAACAAGGTATTTATCGGCTTAATCTATTTTTGCTAATAAGTATATGTATATATATATATATATATATATATATATATATATAAGAAGAAAAAGAAAAAAAAAATTTTTATAGGCGCTTAACGCTACTATGTCTACTTAACAGGTGGCGTATGGCGTCAACGGACGACGACTGGTGTCAAGCGGAGGCGCTGGACGTGACAAGGTCATGAGTTAAGATTATTATTAAGGACAAACCGGACTTTTTTAGGATTGAAAATCCATACTTTTGACCTAAAAGTGTCAAGATTGAAAAATTTAACGTTCGGATATGATGTTTTTAGCCTTGATCTTGTTCTCAAGGTTATGCGTTTTATGTTACTTCACTGATCGTGAAGTCTACTGAAAGTAAAGCGTCTCAAACCCGACCACTGAAGGCAAGGTTCAGTTAGTCCCGGCCACCGAAGGCAAGGCATCTTATAACTCGGCCTGAGATTACAAGAGATGTTCAAAATGTTCCCCATTGATCGTATGACAGTGTGCTAAGCGGCCGTAAAGTTGTCAATCGCAATCCTTATCATTTCTGGGGGTATTGCAGCACATACGTGCTGCAATACCCCATCTATGATCCGTTGTTGAAGCTCATCCAGGTTACGAGGTTTAGTAAAATAAACTTTATTTTTTATGTAGCCCCAAAGAAAGAAATCAAGTGGTGCAATGTCGGGCGACTCGGTGGCCATTCGATTGTTCCTCTTCTACCTATCCATCGATTAGGGAAAATATCGTTTAAATAGTTCCGAACAATGCGTCCATAATGTGGCGGTGCCCCATTTTGCTGGAACCGAACATCATCAAAATTATCACCAACAATCTCCCGTATTGATGGAACAATTTGGTCTGTTAGAAGCTGCAGATAGGTTTCTGAGTTCAAATTCTCATTTATAAAAAAAGGCCCAACCACTTGATTATCATAAAGACCTGCCCAAACATTCAATTTTTGAGGTCGCTGCGTATGTGCTTCAAGCATCCAATAAGGATTTTCGTTGCTCCAATATCTAAAATTATGACGGTTTACCTTACCAGTAATTTGAAAAGACGCTTCGTCTAAAAAAACGATATTATGCAAAAAGTTCGGTTGCTGATCAATTCTTTGCATCGTAACTTCTGAAAATTGCACCCTGCGGTCAAAATCATTCTCATTCAACTCTTGGTAGAGATGAATTTTGTAGGAGTGGAACTTAATGGTTTTTAGATTTTTGGAAATTGAAAATACTCATTTGAAACTGTTGAGATGCTTTTCTAATTGACAATCTGGGATTTTCAACAAATGATTGGGCTACTTCAAATTGTCGCTCTTCTGTCGCTTGGGACCTTGGCCTCTCAGATTTTTGGCGGTTTTTATTAGTTCCAGTTTCTACTAATCGTCTGATGATGCGAGATACAGTCTATATTGAAATACCTTCGCCTTCATTACGAAAGGTTTCATTGAACAGCAATCTCACTTCACTGTATGACCTTTGTCTATCCCCCCATCCTCTCATCATCAATAGCAAAACTCTTTCATGCTCTGTAAGATAAACCATTAGGAATTGAAAACAAAAAATTTGCAAAAACTTGGTATAAAAAATTCGGTTTTTTTATCTTTAAATAAAAATAATAAATAATGTATCATTGATCGTTAATAATAAATGTGATAATAATTCAAAACGGACTAGAATGTGAAATCAAAACTTGTTAAATCGATGAAAACTCAAAAACAATTTATTATCTGTTTGACACTGATAGAATCGAGACAAATAAAAACCTTGAAGCATACACTTTATCGATGGCGAATAAATTTTTCGGATATCGATCCTGGGATTAAGACGGACAGACGATGGTGGAGGAGAGATGGGAGGAAATTGGAAGAAGCGAGGTAGAAAAGATGTGAAAAGGAAAGTGGAAAGATGGACAAGATAAATAAGTGGAGGCACTGAGGGGCGAAGAGGGGAATGAAGAGGACGGCAGAGATTGGTTGGTACGGAGAGAGCAGTGTGATGGAGCGGTACGGCAGAGGGAAAGGAGTGCAGGGTGTTGACGGCAGATGGCGGTAGGCGGTAGACAGAAGGTGTAGCGTCGAAAAGGATAGATCGATATCGGTAAAGGAGGCTGGCCAAGATATCGATTGTGATAGAAGCGATCCCCCTCGTGGGCACACCTTGTCGTGGTGAGGGGGCTCTAGTAACCGAAAGGCGAAGCCAACGTGCCCAGACAGCATTGCCACGAGCCGGTGTCAGCTTGCTGTACGAATGGCTCTTATGTGGCAAGCGCACTTCGTGCGTTGTTTAGACGGTCAAAGACCGTCCTCCCCCCTCCTTTTTTTTTTTTTTTTTTTTTTTTTCCTCCCAATTTTATGCGGGTGCTCCCGCGGGATGAGGGTGCGGAGCGGTGGGTGCTCCTGCCATGAAGCGTCCCTCAGTGGGGAAAAGTGGGAGCCGGTCGGGACCCTCGCCCGAAGGACTGGATGGGTGACTCAGTCACCCGCCGGGCCAGAGGCGGGGACCACCCCGATCCCAGTGACTCCCACGTGTGAGTGTGTGTGTGTGCGTGAGCGTGTTTACTAATTCCTTCTTTATTTTCAGGAATCTTATTTTCAGGTATCGGGTTAACGTCTAAAGACTAAGGTGTTAGGAACCGTGCTTAGGGTCTGCATGATCGCGTAGACGTAAAATGTCGCGGTCGCGAACGGTCCGTCCCGGGATACCTGCCGTCCTCCCGGAGTATCTAGGCTTGGCGGCGTAAAGGTGGCTCTACGTCGCTCGACCACCCCTTCCACCGTACTCGTGGGAACAGAATGGCGTGTAAAAATAAAATTTTCGACGTGGTGAGGAGGAGTGCCCGCCTGGCCGACCGCTTCCGGTCTGGCGCGGCCGCGAGTAGGGAAGCGCGGGGTGTCTCCGTCGTTGAGTCGCGGGTCTGCTCGACCGCGTGCTCGGTGGCGGTCTCCGCCTCCTCGAGAGCGCCTCACCGAGCTGTGCGCGGGCGGGTCGGTGACACAATACGCGATGGCGCACAGCCCCGAGATTGCGGCCTTCCTGCCGCTAGAACCGCGTTAGAGAATCGCGAAGAAACCGGGATTAGAGCCGCGTACGTCGTATTAGAGCGATGTTGCATTACTACGATTAGGTCGGCGTCGGTCAATTTAGCGCGAGAATCGGAGACCGGCGTCAAACAAATAGCGCGCGAGATAGAAAAGCCCGCGATTAGGCCCGCGATTAGACCCGCGCTTAGATCCGCGTACATTGCGACAACGGTGCGAAAGACGGTTAGATTCGCGGACCCAACCCCACCCCACACAGCGAGTGGCCCGGCGCCACAGGAATTAGGTAGGATAAGCTCTAGCTTAGGTAGTGCGTCCACGGGTGTTAGGATGCTGCAGCTGAACATGCGACGTTCGGCTGTAGTAACGGGTGAGGTACGTCAACTCGTAGTCGAAAAGCGACTTGACGTTTTATTATTGCAGGAACCACACATCGGGAAGCAGGGTTCGGGTTACAAGATCGTAGGATTAGGTATAGGGATGAGGGTTGCCGCAGTGCGCTCACAACGTCCGTGGGCAGCAGTGGTAATCTGCAATCCCAATTTCGATACGGTTTTCGTCTCGCAGCTTAGCACTACGCATTGTGTCTGCGTGGAAGTGCGGGCCCCCAGCTTCTCCTTTTACGTTGTCTCGTGCTACTTCCAGTACAGCGACGAGATTGAGAAGCACCTCAGCCACCTCGAAACGGTGCTTCGTTCACTGAGGGGGGAGAGAATTATTATAGGTGTAGACGCCAATGCCCGATCGTCACTCTGGGGTCCCCAAGAGACAGACGATAGAGGTGCCAGATTCGAGGACCTCATCAGGGCATTTGGCATGTCAGTGGTCAACGTTGCTGGACAGCCGCCCACCTTTTGGACGACAAGGGGTTCGTCATTCATCGACGTAACCCTGACGTCGCCCTCCATGAACAAGTTCATCTGTGACTGAAAGGTAAGGTGTGACTGGACCATCAGCGACCACAGGGCTGTGGACATAAGATTGAGATTGCCAAAAGAGTCAGGTGCCGATCGGGGCGCTGGGAACACGAGGTTCGACACAAGTCGGGCCGACTGGGAACGGTTCTCTGTCACCCTGACAGATCTTTCAAGATCGCAACTGGAGGCTATCGATCTGTGCTCCACAATAGAAGTAGAGAAAATGGCAGAAACGCTCACAGTGGTGCTCACAGAGACCTGTGTCGCATCAATGCCTAGGAAGCGCAAATTTAGGAAGTCCAACCCGTGGTGGACTAAAAAATTAACAATAGTTAAGAAACAGGTATATAGGTTGCGTCGTGCGCTTCAGGGAGGGCGAGAGGACCCTACTTACCTCCGGGTACTGCTGAAGTATCGTTCTTCACGAAGGCAGTACTGTAGGGGGGTGAAACGGGCGAAACTCGCAAGCTGGCGGAAGTTCGTCACATCGCACGGCAACCGGGAGCCCTGGGGCTTCGTTTACAAGCAACAGGCGAGCAAACTCCAGGTTGAGAGGGTGCTAAGCACACTCCGGTGTGGTGAATATTCCACAAAGTCACTAGGGGAGACCGCTAGTTACCTCCTGGATGTGCACATCCCAGATGACCGGGAGATAGAAGACACGCTCGAACAGCGTGAAATTAGAAACGCGTGTAGAGTTGCCCCCGATACAGCCGACGCCTCTCTCTTCACGGAAGCAGAAATGGCCCGCGCGGTAAAAACTTTTAAAAATAATAAAGCTCCGGGTTTAGACTTAGTCGAGGTCGCCGTACTCAAGGCGGCCTGTAAAATAATCCCCGGTCAGTTAGTTAGGCTTTTCAACGGGTGTCTCAAGTGGGGCGTCTTTCCTTCTGTCTGGAAGGAGGGTTCACTCCGAATCCTGCTGAAAGGCGAAGACAAGGACGAGAGAGACCCGAAATCCTACAGACCCATTTGTCTCCTCTCCGTAGTAGGAAAACTTTTCGAGAAGCTTATAAAAGCTCGTCTGCTAGACACGTCACTGGCACCGGGGAAGGTCTCCGATCGGCAATTCGGGTTCATGCCCGGAAGGTCGACGGAGGAAGCTGTCGTGGAGTTGCGACGGATGGTCTCTGCCTCCGAAAGGAGGTACGCCATTGTGCTTCTCTTTGACATTTCCGGGGCTTTTGACAATGTCTGGTGGCCCCTTGTGTTAGATAGTCTTAAGAAACGAGATTGTCCGCGTAATATCTTCGAAGTACTCCGGAGTTACTTCAGCGATCGAAGTGTAAAAATTTCTCTTAGCTCCGCGGAAGTGTCCAAGCGGGCTGAGAGGGGGTGCCCTCAGGGTTCCGTTTTGGGCCCGGCCTGCTGGAACCTCATGTTTGATGGCTTATTGAGATTACTGGAAGACGTGATTCCAGATAGATTCGCCGCGTACGCGGACGACCTCGTGGTCGTCATAAACGGAAACTCGCGAAGAGAACTCGAGACAGAAGGCCAACGTGTAGTTAACATAATAACAGAATGGTGTAGGTCCGCGAAACTTCAGATTTCCGAGCGTAAAACTGAAGCCATCATTCTGAAATCCGACGCGATCGCGAGAAACCCGATAGGTAGACGGGGAGGAGCACGACCGAATAGGAAGCGAAAAACAAATAAGAAAACCGTCGACTTCGAGAATAGACCGCCAATTATTAAAATCGGAGAAACAAAAATAGGGTTTAAGCGAACGGTTAGGTATCTTGGCGTCTACCTGGATAGGAATTTAAAGGTTAGATCGCACTGCGAATACTTAAACAGCAAAGTCGGGCCGCTGTTCGAGAAGTTAGGTAGAGTAGCGAGAGCCCATTGGGGCCTGCGTTTTAAGACACTCTCCACAATCTACCGGGGCGTGTTCGCACCGACAGTGGCTTATGCCGCTGCGGAGTGGGCCGACCTGTGTACGGAGAGAGATATTAGAATTCTGAGAGCCTTGCAGCGTCGAGTCTTAATTTCAATGACTGGCGCATACCGCACGGCCTCGTGGCAGTCGCTTTGCGTCGGAGGAGCGACTCCTGTAGATATAGTTCTTCGCGAAGGCGCCGCGCGTTATAATATTAGGTCGGGAAAAGACGCCAAGATCGGTAATATTGAGATCCCCGCCGGAACCGAAAGAAAAACCGCGATCGTAGGAATTAAAAATAAGGCGATAAATATGTGGCAGACCCGATGGAACTCTTCAAACAAGGGTCGTACCACGTTCGCCTTCTTTAGGGACGTGCGAGACAGACTAGCTGCGCGTTCGCTAGAAATAAATCATTGGAGCACACAGGTTCTCACTGGACACGGAGATTTTAGGGAAAGACTCGCGTCGTTAGGTCTCGTGGAAAGTGACGTGTGCATTTGCGGAGGTGGAACTGATCCAGTCCAGCACTTCTTGCTGGAATGTCCCCTCTTTGACGCGCAGAGAGAGATCCTGCGAAGCGTCGTACCGGAAGGTGAATGGCAGTGGCCGGATGTGGCACGCTTCTTCGTGTCAAACCCAGAGGCCCTTTCCGTATTCACCGATTTTTGCCGAGAATCCCTCTGACTGAAGGGATACGAAACGTAGAGTATATATTAGGTAGGCGCGTTGTTCAACCGAAGAGGTCGGAGCCTTCGGGTATGGAGGTGTGACCCCGTAATCTTCTCGGGACAACCACGCTCTCGAGCAGCGTTCGCGTCGCGTTAGATAAAATTAGGTAGGACTCCATTTACCTTAATACGCCCACCTATCCCACCATTCCCTTCGCCCGACAGGGTCAGAAGCGTTCATCCAGGTCGGGATGCAAATGGACAGGCCTCCCCGTGGTCCCCGTGGGCACGACAGATAAGATAGCGGGGTGAAGGAGTCGGATAGTGGCGAATGCCAGCCGGCGGAGTCTATGTCACCCTAAGGAAGGAAGGATGGGCTTATTCGTCGTGGCTAAACTGTCCATCCTGCACACACGAACCAGCAGGCGCTACTGGATTTTTCCATCGCCCGTCTCGGGGCGGTTCCGATAGACAGTGGATGTAAAAATGTGGCGTATGCCTGAAAGGGCGAGGTAGCACGGGCCTTTCCCACTCGTGGGAACGGCTCACACATTAACTGTGATAGAAGCGATGTTAGGATGCTGCAGCTGAACATGCGACGTTCGGCTGTAGTAACGGGTGAGGTACGTCAGCTCGTAGTCAAAAAGCGACTTGACGTCTTATTATTGCAGGAACCACACGTCGGGAAGCAGGGTTCGGGTTACACAGTAGTAGGATTAGGCATAGGGATGAAGGTTGCCGCAGTGCGCTCACAACGTCCGTGGGCAGCAGTGGTAATCTGCAATCCCAATTTCGATACGGTTTTCGTCTCGCAGCTTAGCACTACGCATTGTATCTGTGTGGAAGTGCAAGCCCCCAGCTTCTCCTTCTACGTTGTCTCGTGCTACTTTCAGTACAGCGACGAGATTGAGAAGCACCTCAGCCACCTCGAGACGGTGCTTCGTTCACTGAGGGGGGAGAGAATTATTATAGGTGTAGACGCCAATGCCCGATCGTCACTCTGGGGTCCCCAAGAGAGATAGGAAGGGAGAGGGAGAATGGAGAGATAGAAAAGGAAGGAAAAGTGAAGCAAGAGGAGGGAAGAAGAGAAGAGGAGGGAAAGGTAGAAGCATGGTGGATGATAATAGAAGAGGAAGAAGAGGACGAATGGGAGGAAGAGAGGAAAAAGGAGGAGAGTGATTGGAGGAGGATGGAGAAGAGAGCGGTGAGGGTGAGAAGGGAAAGGGAACGAAAGGAGATGGAAAGAAGAGAGAAAGAGAGAAGGGAGGAAGAGGAGAGAAGAAAGAAGAGAGTGATATGGAAAGGGATAGAAGGAATGGATCAGAAGGAAAGGAGGAGTGAAAGGCATTGCGAAGAGGGAGACAGGCAGGATGATAGGGATGAGGAAGGTAGAAGAAAGAAGAAGAGAAGACGGAACATGGGTGTTACTAATGGAGATGGAAAGGAAGGAAGACAGGGAAGAGGTGCTGGAGAAGGAAGGAGAGATAAGAAGGAAATGGGGAGTGGGTGTAGATGAGGACCTGATGTTGGAGGAAAGGGAAATGAGATGGAGAATTGGGAAAGCGGCGAGAAGAGAGAGGGCGAGAGGTAGGAAAGTGGTGGCAACGTGTAGGGAGTTGAGAGTAGATGGGAGGAGATGGAGATCGGTGGAAGGGGAAAGGAGATGGGAGGCAGAAGATGGAGAAGAGTAAGGGAAGAGGGAAAGAGGAGGGAAGGTAGTGGAAGGGAAGGAGGATAAGAGGAAGGAAGAAAGAAGAAAGGATCGGAAGTAAAGGGATGGACGGAACGGAAGGAAGAAAAGAAGAAAGAGGAAAGAAGAGAGAAGGGGGAGACAGGAAGAAAGCAAGAGGGGATGAGAGGAGGGACAGAGAGAAGAGAGAGAGAAAGGGTGGTTCGTGAGGGAGGGAGAGGGGAACAGGTCGCACAATGGCCAGGCTTGAAGAGGAAAGGGGAGGATGGTAAATAACAAGATGAGATGAGGATGTAATAGAGTTCTGGGGATGAAGTGTTAGGGGTAAAATTCTTGTTATGAAATTTGTATATATGTAGATATAGTTGATATATGAGCAAGAGAGCGTGGGAGTTTGTAAAAGGTTTGGTGTACCCTTGAAAACACCCTGGCAACCTCTAGGGAAGTCCGGAATAAATTATATATATATATATATATATATATATATATATATATATATATATATATATATGTGTATATATATGTATATATTCATTCATGTAAATTTATGTATATTTTTATTATGTTTATAATAAATTATTTTTATGTATCCAAGAGTTGTGCGATTTATCAAGTCCCAGCCATTTCACAAAAACTTTATCTCCTTCTTTACGTATCACCTTTTCCACGAGATACACGTCGGGGTTAGCAAAGCGTTGTAGTTCGTATTCGTAGAATCCTCCGGATACTGGATTTTCGCGCGAATCTTTTAATATATATGTCGCAGGATTAGTATTCTGTATTTTGACAATTTTAAAACACTTCGGCCGACCAATTTGGTGTGTAACCTTTATCAAAAATGGTCTTGAATTTACTCACACGTATCGAATTACCCACTTTGAATCTCGCTGGAGCAGCAATTTTTACATTGTTGTATACTGTATTTAAAAGTCTATCAGATATTGTTCTTTAAAGTGCGGTTGAATCGTTCCACGATCGAGGCTTTCATGATGGAATACGTTGAATAATGATTAATGTTTCTTCATGAGTTTTTGCACATTTGCATTATAAAATTTCTTTCCTCTGTCTGTTTGAAAATTTTTCGGAACATCGTCCATCATCTCGAATTAGTTTCGCAATCGTTTCAGACATTTTGTTTCCGCTCTTGCTTTTGAGCGGTATGGCCCACGCATACTTGCTCAGCACATCGATAACAGTGAGTATGTAATTGAAACCTTTGTTGACTCGCATAAGGACGCATCTCAACCACGTCTGGCTGCCACAGATCATCGTATCCGCGTACTATGACGTGTCTACGCGGAAAATTTCTTCTCGTCGGAGGGTGCAATTCTTCCACGAGTAGTCGCTTTTCAGAGTTGTTTTTCTTTTCTTGCATGTTTGATCGTGGCATATTTCATAATGTAAAAGTTCATGTATAATTCTTTATGTATCTTTTCCTGAGTCGGATATAGTTTGCACACGTGTCTGAAGCATTTTCTGCATTTCATGCATCACTATTTGAAGCGTTTGCACGCGCGTTTCGAGCGCAATAATTGTTTCCTCAATTTCTTTCTGCCTATTCCTCAAAAGTTCAACACTCGTTTGAACGTACTGTTTGTTAGCAGCATCGTTATCATCCGGTTGCGCTACACGTCGTATCTTGCGCAACCTTGCGTCAAAGCCGGCGCTAGTCAGACACAGAGCGTTATCTCGCACATACGTTCTTAGTAATCCGTTCCATTCATAGTATGCATTATTCGACATACCGAGCGATACTCCAAATTTATTAATTGACATTTCAATACGAAATGTTTTGACAGAATGACTAGTATCGTCAACATGTTGTTTAATTTATAATAAGACCCGCCTCGCGAAGCTCTTCGATAATTGACATGATTTCATTGCCGTGAGCATTGTTACCAGCTCGACGCGAAGCTTCCAACAGCCGCAAACGATCTACCAATTTGTTGGGATCGTTCCAATGCACGTATTCAATTTTATTCTCACTCAGTGTCATAGTGCGTGGTAGATTTATACCTTTTCCAATTTTTCTTTTGATAGGAAATAATGAAGCGATTATATATTTATATTTGTATCCTTTGATGCCTAATACTGGATTACGCACATTACTATCACGTCTATGCGCGTTTATCGGCAGTAATATACTTTTATATTTATGCATATAGTTCTCTGTATATACAGCATCGTCGGGAATTCTCTTGAAAATTAATTCGTAGAGGCCCGGCGTCCCCGCATATTTTACTCCATGAATGATTATATTATCATTCTTATCCACTTCAAGATGTTTATCACCGAGCATCGTTCCTTCGTCAGAAAATTTAACATACGTAATCCATCTCGTTATTTACATCTTGGCTCAAAATTGCTCCGATATATCTTTGTCCGAGTGGAACAAGATGTTCTCGCAACATATTCTGACCCTCGGATGTTTGTAATTGACGTTGAACCGACGTCACAACCGCTTCGGGTGTGGTCTCAAAAATTTCTTCGACGGAAGGAGACGAGATTATTTGAGGTTGTTGTACAGCTTTTATCGGAGTCGATTGTTTCATTCGTTTTGATTGATTTGGTGTAGAAGTTATCAATGAATCGTTTGATCGTTTCTGTCCCCCATTTGATATTTTTTCATAAGTCAGTGAAATGTTTGATCGTTTCTGCTTTATGCTCTCTTGTTCTTCTCTGGGTATACCAAACGACTCCACTTTCGATGCATCAGATTCTACATCGATTGTATTCTCAACAATTTGTTTTAGAGGTTCAGTGATTGACTTAAAATATCTCTCCAAAGCGACGTCTTTCTCAATTTTACCAGTTTTTAAAGAGTGATATTTTTTGCGAATTGATTCGCTCGTTTTTGCAATCTTTCTCACAATCTTTTCACGTTCATCATCAGCATCATTGTTTATCATAATGGATATTTTGTAGACGTTGTTAGACTGATGTGTTGATAGCAACTAGCCGCTCTACGGTATCGCAAATTCATTAAATCCTTTTTTATATCGTCCATTGGTCAGCGAGCTGTCTTTATCAATAATTACAAATCCATACTTGTGCTGCCAGCATTTCTGGCATAATGCGTGAAAATCGTATGACATGTCAGTATTTACATTATCGTTGTACACATGTTTCAAGTTTGTACTATCCTGTTGAAATAAAATCAACAGATTCGCATTGTCGCGTATAAAATGCTTGGGTATCTTGGCATACGTTTGACAAAGATAGAAACAGTCGACGCTCGAGTGTCGACCCATTGCAAAGTACTCTCTTATCGTATCTTGTTTATCGCAAGCCACGTCATCAAAGATAAAAATGGAATTCGGAAGCGCCTCGTTTGGAGCAACGACTTCACTATTATTAGGGAATGTAAAATAACCAATTTCGTCTATCGGTGTTGTCACGTCCAGCGCCTCCGCTTGACACCAGTCGCCGTTCGTTGACGCCATACGCCACCTGTTAAGTAGACAAGCGTTAAGCGCCTATAAAAATCATTTTTTTCTTTTTCTTCTTATATATATATATACATATACTTATTAGCAAAAATAGTTTAAGCCTTTTTATTATGTTTCCGGCTAGAACATTTTTTTTTGTTTCTTTTTCTTCTTTCATCCCCATCACTGGTTCTCCCCTATCACCTACCTAAAAATACAAACGACGCATTCTCAATAAACCTATTATACACTTATTACAGGCATACTCATATATTAACATACGCATAATCAACATATACACGGTAACACAATAGTTCCGGATCTTATAGCTAATTCATACATATTCTATACACATTATTTAAATTACACATTCGATCTTCCACAATATAAACTTATCACACATTTATGCGTTTATACACACTTACACACTCCTCATCTATTCATTGTAAATATATCACGGCATATTACATGTACATTTATACCATTATTACTTATATAAACTTTTACTACTAGTTATAATGATATACATACATATAGTTATATAATAGCGAGTTTAATGTCTGTAAACTAATTTAGACCTTGTAATCCACAAATAACATTATGCGACATTATAAATAATTGTTAATTAATAAGTTAATTAGCGAAATGCTCTCATATCTCTACAATTATTTAAGTTCAACGCTATAATACAATGCAGCGATAAGTAATTAATCAGATAAGTTATCGTAACGCTAGTAATAATTGCGATACATCTAGAAATTAACGATATAAATATTATATTATAACGCTAGTCCCGAAGCTTCTAGAACAGTCAGGAACCGTCGGATCAAGTGAAAATTTCGGACAAATACCGTGACCGCTTACTATTGCCCGGCGCGTGATACCCGTGACAAACAAGCGTGACCAAGATCGGACCATGTTGCGCGCGTTACACTTCAGAAGGGTGAGAGCCCTCAGCGACCACGGGTATATAAACAGGAGCACCGTGCGCTCAGCATTCAGTTTTCGCTCAGACAGATCAGTTCATTCAGTTTTCGCCCAGACAGTTCAAACAATTCAGTTTTCGCAGTGTAGTCAGTATTCTTTCCGATCATTCAGTTTTCGCTCATTCAGATATTCGATTCAGTCAGTATTCAAATTAGTTTTCGCCCATTCAGTTCATTCAGATCAGTCAGATCGACAGTTCTTACAGTTCGGTTCTCGAGACATTCAGTATTCAGTATTCATTAAATTCACTGTACGTACAGTTATTCATACGATTTAATAATCGGTTATCTTTATAGCATTCGATCATACGTACGTTCTTACAAATTTTCACACAGTGTAATTAATATTATATCTTCGAATCAGTGTTTTTAGTTCATTACTCGGTATTATTCACATAAAATCATTAATTCAGAGAGACTTCGAGACTAGCATATCGCGAATATTATTAATTAGTTTCCAGTTCTTGCATTTACCGTCGTATAAATTTATTCTTGATTAATTGTTTCCACTGTCACTATTATATTTCCTTTCTCTTTTTCGATTTTCACGGCGCTCACAATACATATCGAATTCTATCTATCACTTTCAAAGACATTTTATCTTAATTTTCATTCGCAGTAAATTTATTTCTATCAACAATATAAGCGATATATCTTTTCTTCTCCAGACAATCAGATTATTATTAATGCCGCCTATCTAATATCGTTTAAGCGTCCGAAACCTGTCCGCGCGTGAAATTATAGTCAAAGGGAGGTTCTATTAACGGATGTTGTAATCTTAATATTATTGTAGATCCACATTCTCGTATACACCCGCATGACAGTGTGTTCCCCAGTGGTTCCTGTAACACATAATAATTTAGTGAAATGAGTACGTTGTCGTTATTAATAAGATATATTCGTGTAATCATTAATCATATTGTTTACGTGTAATTTACTCGAAATATACTTACCTGTGTCAGTTCGCGGCCCCTGTCCGTTCCGGGCGCCGGTCATCTTTTCGGTGTCAATTCTTCTCGCCGTTAATCTCTCGTGCCCACACCTGTAAATGTAGAGACAAGCTTTCTATTCTAATTTTAATACTGAAATTATCGGGCAAATTAGTGCTACTTATCTGACGAGGTCATCCTTCCTTCACGCCTACGTCGGGCTCTCTCTTTCATCCTGCGGCGACGCGCGCCTCTCCCAGGGCGTTCCGGTTATCCTGCGTCGGTGCGCGCCTCCTCCAAGGCGTTCTTGTATTCCTTATAGCTTCTTCTTTTATTTTTTTTCTTTTCTTTTTCCTTATCCGCTCACCAGTGGCAAGGTCCGCGACGTCCGCCTTGACATACCCAGAGCCTCAGATATCTGTAACTTATAATTAAAGAAATTAATATTTTATTCGAACGTCTTCATAGGGAGTGTCATTAGACAGAGAGCGATAACCATCCTTACTTACAACGTAGGGCGCCTCCTCCAGGGCGATCTACATCCTTCCTACGTAGTGCGCCTCTTTCAGGGCGATTCTACGTCCCTTCTAGCAGTGCGCCTCCTTCAGGGCCGGACTACCTCTATCTACGTCGCACGCCTCTCTCAGGGCGAACGACTCTCATCTCCGAGGAGCGCCTCTTTCAGGGCATTCCGCCTCCAAGCGTGCAGCGCGCCTCTCTCAGGGCGATCTGCCTCCTCTCAGTCCACGAACCGCGCCTCTCTCAGGGCGTCTCTCACAATTCCTCCGATCGCTCTTCTTGGTCTGAAATATAAAATAAATATTACATTAAAGTAAACTCATTAAGGCTCACCCTGTCCCAATAACCCGTCAGATAAAGTCAAGTTAACTTGTTTAGCAATTTACATCAGCGCGTGTACGAGCCCCTTATTACCTATCAAAACCGATCCCCTTGGTTCTGTGTATGTTTTTTTTTCTTTTCCCTTTTTCATCACTCGCTTTACTATCCCTAACCCCTGTCTATATTCTCCCGTGTATTCAACCATGGCTTTGATTATAATTTCGCTTACCTCCTTAGCTACGTCATGGGTCGGTCACGTCGATCAGAGCGCGCTCATCAACTGAAGCGTCTCATCCGGTCGATATACCAAAGCGGCTCTTACCTAACGGTCCGAACGGCCGCGTCTCCATCGGATAGTCAGAACCCAGCATCCGTCGGGTATTTCATCTACCCTCCACTAGGAAACCATACGGCGGAGTCTTCGGCTTTTGACCCGTTCCACGACTCTGTCACTTCACCGGCATCCAGCAGCGAGGCCGTCGCTTCCTCATATAGACCCTTACCGCCTATCGAATACCGTCCGTGGCCCGTGCCCCCGCCGTTGATAGACTTCGGGATTACGCAACCGAGGATCCTTTTCTCTTAGCCTTTCTTCGGGCGAGTACGCATCTTGCCAGCCGCTGAAGTACCTATCAGTTCGCCTCCTGATACTCGTCCGTGATATAATCGTCCACTCGTCTTGTAAAATATAAGAAAATATAACTGTATATGTATGTTTAGTATAAAATAATGATAAATACATAAAAATTAGTATACGTAAACAATCTGTACTCATTGTCTACTCACTTTACATCCTCCTCATTATCCATTACGTCCCGACCGCCAGCTTCCGGTGCCCCGCTACGCTGATCGTGACAGGTTTACCGCTCGGCCACCGCGATCCACGTACACACACCACCGCAACCGCATCTCGCTCGCGACTCAGGACGTAACAGTGTCAATAAATTTTCCAAATATTGATATTTCGGTTGTTGAAGCGATTTTGAGTATACGTACAGGTTCTCAAAGCGAACACCGTACGGATTTTCAATTAGACTTGTCAATACATTAGTTTCACCACAATTTGAAGGATCGCAA
This sequence comes from Anoplolepis gracilipes, assembly GCF_047496725.1. Taxonomy (NCBI): domain Eukaryota; kingdom Metazoa; phylum Arthropoda; class Insecta; order Hymenoptera; family Formicidae; genus Anoplolepis; species Anoplolepis gracilipes. The sequence goes on from NC_132985.1 coordinate 7,772,553, forward strand.
ATAATACCGCGTATAGTAATTGGTAACATGTTTCCATGCTTGCGTATTTCTTTTTCAAACATTAGTCTATTATCGAAGTTTATAACTTTGATTATCGTCGTTTGCCGCACAAACCGCATTTTGAGAATGAGTCATGGGAGGACCTATTTATGGATGTGCATTTTGAGAATGAGTTATGGGAGAACCTATTTATAGATGTGCATCGAATCGAAACCGTTCAGTATTGAAAATGTTTTTTCATCTGTCGGACGACTGTCATATTCTCGAGCTTACCTCTGAACAGTTGCAATATATACCAAAGATTATTTTATTGAGACAATTTAGCCGTTACGTGGAACGACTGTGGGACAAACTTCCCGAACATAAAGACTGATTCTGAAGTACAACGGTATCGTAGATGTTTGCGACATTATAATTTACTGTGGCAAACAAATATCGACGGTCCAGCACCATTTATTAAAGATTGCTACGAATGTCAGCGAGAACTATAAAAGGTAGCGGTCTATTGAATCGTGCGATAAACGCGCTTCCTATCGAATTACATATTCCTGGATATCAGTTTTGCGGACCGAGAACTCGTTTAAAAGAACGATTGGCTAGAGGCGATCGAGGTATCAATCCATTGGACGCTGCGTGTCGCGACCACGACGATATAGCTTACTCGCGAAGCAACGACCTCGGTGAACGACACGTTGCGGATTGTATACTAGCTGTAAAGGCGCGGGAACGTATTATCGCGAAAGATTCGACTCTTGGTGAAAGAGCGGCTGCTACGGCTGTTTGGACGGCCATGAAGGCAAAAACGAAATTTGGTATGGGAATGAAGATGAAAAAATCACCGAAAAAGAAAAAGATGTTGAAAAACCGAATACTTCCAGTAGCGAAGCGTGGTGGTATTTTACCGATTTTACCATTGTTGGGAGTAGTCGGTTCTTTGGTTGATGGAGCAGCGGGAATCGCAAAGGCTGTAAACGATAACAAGGCCGCGCAACGCCAATTCGAAGAAATGCAATGTCACAATCGTGCTATGGAAGGTCGTGGACTTTATCTCGCTCCATACAAGCGTGGACGGGGGTTCTCAACGACTGCTAAGAAAAAAAAACGTTAAAAATGCCTGCGGGTGTAACAACTAACGTACAATTGGAACAACTTGCAAGACGTATGCGCATACCTTTCTTTAGAGGCGTTTTCATGCGCAATAATTTACCGATAAGCGGCGTGCGACGAAACGAGAGCTGCATTGTCAATTTGGACGAAGTTTAGGGTCCTGGAACTCATTGGGCAGCATATGCAAAGAGGGGAGATAATGTTGTGTATTTTGACAGTTTTGGAAATCTTCGACCGCCCGAGGAATTGGTGCATTATTTTGGACAGAATGTAACAAAAATTGAATACAATCATGCGTCTTATCAAAATTATAATCAGAGTATTTGCGGACAATTGTGTCTACAATTTCTTCATACGATTAAATTTAAAGCCTAACACTCTACTGTCGTGAATCAGTATTCGACATGTCACTGACACTTACGTTGACTGGTAAGAGTAGTGTTCTTGCCGTAAGCTACTTTGCAGCCATAGATTTGAACGATGATGATTACGAATTTGGTTTAACGGATTTTGAAACTTATCATACGATATCGAACGTGAATTCCTCGAATAATAAATTTTACTTTGACAACGACGACAAGGAAATTACGATTCCCGAAGGATCGTACGAATTGCATGGTATAAATGAATATCTAACACATGCAATTTTACAATACGATTCCTACAACATTGTTAATAACAATGATGAGAAATATCCAATAGTGATTCACGCTAATCATAATACGTTGAAAAGTGAAATTAAATGCATATACAGAATAAATTTTAATAAGCCCAACAATATAGGATCGTTGTTGGGATTCTCGAATCATGTATTGCAGCCTCGGAAATGGTACGAATCAGATGTGCCGATAAATATTATTAACGTAAACATTATTCGTATAAAATGCATGTGACCGCTGGTGCATATAGCAATAGTAAGCGTGTACACACGATACATGAATTTTCTCCGAGCGTACCACCGGGATATAAGATATCAGAAACCCCCGCGCAAATCATTTATCTACCAATCGTCGTGCGAAGCATTACTAATTTAACGATACATGTTGTGGATCAGGAGGGTCGATTGCTCGATTTTCGAGGAGAGGAAATTACCGTACGATTGCACGTACGACGACGTCAAAAATAGTATGCTCGTGTTGAATGAAACGGAGCACGCGAGAGACAATATCTTTTCGAGGGACAATACTTTTGCGAGGAGGCGAGCGGTGGTGACAATAATCAGGTGTCTGGTTACGCTAAAAAGAGCTCAGCGCGTTGAATTTTTAAAGTCTTTAGGATTTGTCGTACGAAATAATCGAAAGAATGATTGACATTTTGAACATTGGAAGCGAACCGATCTTTGACGACCGTATAGTAAAGATTGAAACTCATACGTACAATCCATACGCAAATACAACACTTGGGATATAGCGATGAGATACGGATACCTATACAGCATCAGGATTTGTACACGTTACCGTGCGAAAGCTTCCTTTACGTCGAAGAAAAATTGACGATAAGAAAGAAGGATGAACTAATAATATTGGGAAATAATTGCGTTGCATTCATGTTTGATGAACTTCGATATGAACTCAACGGTGTGGAAATTGATCGCAACAGAAACGTTGGAATAACTTGCACGATTAAAAACTACATTTCCCTTACACACGAGAGAAGTAAAATCTTGCACAATGCTACGTGGAGTATAGTTGAAAATAATGGTGGCAAAGGTTACTTCAATTTTTGCGTGCCGCTCAACATGTTGCTTGGATTTTGCGAGGATTATAAGCGCGTTGTGATTAACGCTCGTCATGAATTGATTCTAACACGTTCACGCAACGACAACAATTGTCTATTTGGAGCTCAGGCTGCTGAAGCTGAGATTGAATTACACAAAATACAATGGCGTATGCCTCACGTAATATTGAACGAAATTAGTAAACTATCCTTGCTACGAGCGTTGGAGAGCGGTAGATACTTGAACATGAGTTTCCGCTCGTGGGATCTATACGAATTTCCTTTGCTACACAGTACGACCAAGCATTCGTGGACTGTGAAAACTGCCTCTCAGCTGGAGAAACCGCGATACGTAATCTTTGCACTATAGATTGATAGAAAAAATGTCGCGTCGAAAGATATTATCAAATTCGACGACTGCAAATTGACAAACGTTAAACTCTATTTAAACTCTGATTTTTATTCGTATGATGATTTAAATTTGGATTTTGATAAAAAGAGATACGCTATCCTATTCGACATGTATGCGTGTTTTCGTAAATCTTATTACGGATGCAATAATGATAATGTATTATTTACCATGGCAAAATTTCTAGAGTGCGGTCCTCTCACGGTCATTGACTGCTCGTGACAAAACGAGTCTGTCAAAAATGCTACTGTGGACGTAAGAATAGAATTTGAATGTAAGCTAGCCGTATCCGCAAATACTACCGCATATTGTCTCATCTTGCACGATCGCATTGTCGAATATAACCCGTTGACAAATGTTGTCCGAAAAATTACATGAATCAGAAATATTCCCCTTCAATGTTATAACATTATAATATTATAACATTATAACATTATAAAACTGATGATACTCATGATCGACATTAGTTGTCCGTTGTAGTTCTCGCCAATATCATTTCATTATGGTTGTGCCAACGTTTGTGGATCTCCAAGGATTTATCGTTGGAGGAAAGTTTATCGTGAAAGAAAATGCGATTCTGACAAAGGGCTCTGTACTCTCTCATATTTTTACGAGTCTTACACCATTCCGTTTGCTCACGAGATCTGAGAGATCTCAAGTTGCATGGTTGATTGAAAAACATCACAATCTGCAATGGGAAGATGAAAACATTTTGTACTACAGGGCCAAACGTTTAATCACTGACGCCGTGACGTTGAAAAAATGCTTCTTCTCGAGTGTATGTCAAAGGACATGAAAAACGAGAATAGTTGGCAAATTTACTAAAAGATGATGAGAGAATCGGTCTTATTATCGAGACATTGGATAACGACTATGATGACGTTCCTGCTTTAGATAAATTAGATGCTACTCTGCGTTGCGATAGACATGTACGAAATTGTGCTTTACAAAATGTATTTAAATTATTCAATTGGTTGTTGAATCATCATCAAAAAGATTCGATCAATCCATATTTATAATAAACTATTGTTACAATACATGTGTGTTATTATTATTATCTTTTTTATCCTTTCCTTGTAGCATGTATTATATTACAGTACGTGATGCATTTTTTTAGTTTGCATTTTAGCAGACAATGGGCGTGGAATATTTGACATCTTTAAACGTAAAAAATATCAAAATTCATGTCGTTCATGGTTCGCTTGATATTGATCAACGTTCGTTTGATGTACGATAGTGGTTCGATAGTGGTTCGATAGACGTTCGTTTGATGTACGATAGATGTTCGTTTGATTTTGATCGACGTTCGTTTGATGTACGATAGTGGTTCGATAGATGTTCGTTTGATGTACGATAGTGGTTCGATAGATGTTGATCGACGTTCGTTTGATGTACGATAGTGGTTCGATAGACGTTCCGTTTGATCTGATGCTTATTTGATTGTGTCGCTATTTAATTATAATTATCTGTATGAATGCTGTGTGGAGCGACAGTCTGCGTCAGCTTTTAATCTTTTTGTCAGCTGTGAAGAGTAAGCATTTGTTGCTAACTCTTATGTCATGCACATCCCCTACCCATTTTTTCACCGAGACGTTACCTAGCCTCCGCTGGAGCTAGCATAAAGTATCTGACTGTGATCCAGTGAGTTGATTTGTGAAGTGGTTCATTTTGTAAAGATTTTAAAAATGTCGCAAATTATGGCATTTCTTGACGCGATGTTCGAGACGGGGTACCGTCGCCTTCAGCTTTCCGAAAGGGTTGGCAGGCGAAGCCATCGCCGTGCACTTCGCTGGGTTAAGAATTTGGCTCGCAACCTATTCCGAGCTTTGTTGGATGTACTGTTCGAGGATGTAAGTAGTTTTTATTATTTTTATACACTTTTTTTATTTATAATATATTTATATTTGTAATATATTTATATTTATAATTTATGCGCTTTTATCTTTTACAGTGTTACCAATATCGGTGCTACCACATCCCACTTGGTGATGTAAGTAATTTTTATTATTATTATTATTATATGCTTTTTTTATTTATAATATATTTATATATTTTTTCTTTTACAGGAATATCTATGTTACCACAACCTCATCCCGGGGTATATCAACATCGCGCACATGAAAAGAGGTGCGTCGGTGGCGGACCTTCAACCGCGAATATGCGGAATATGAGGATTTATGGGGCGATGGCTCCCGTGCTCGCCTCTTAGACGGGTTCTTCCCTTACCTGTACGTGAACATTTTCTATCTCCGCAGGCTGTTCAAAGAGGAGCCCCTCGTACTGTAAGTATCTCTATATAATACGCTCAAAAGTTTGTGTATTTTTTTAAAGGTACTAATAAAAATGATTATTTTTCTGTTAAGCAGCCGTCGCGAGTTCCCCCTCCGCCTTTCTCCGACTAATTTTTAGTTTTTTCTTCTTTATATTTTATCTTTTTATATTTTATATTTTATATATATTATATTTCATATCTTTTTATATTTTATATTTTATATATATATTATACTATATTTTACATTTTTTATATTATATCTTTTTATATTTTTAAAAACACACACACACTTTATATGTATACACACACACAGATTTTTATGATTAAAAATTTTGTTTATGATAAATATGTGCATTGTGTTTTGCGCCTTCATTATCTACCCCATTCTTCTTCCTCTTCCACTTTGTATTAATTAGATTATATTTAATATATATAATTAGATATAATAATAATAATAATAATATAATATATAATAATACATAATTAGATAATAATATAAAAAAAAATTCTCTGCGTTCTCGCGTACGCCTTAGCCTCCGTCTTATTGCGCTCCCGCTATCCTTTCCCCTCATTCTTTCTCTTTCACGTTATCTTCCTATTGTAATCTTCTCCTTTTCCGACCACATCATGCCCTCATTGTCCTACGCTGTACCAATGCGCATAGCGCTCTTCTTATCCTATACCGCGCGTCTCCGTCTACCGCGTTGCGAACGCCTATCGCTCCGTTTCTCTACCGCGTTGCGAACGCTTATCGCGCCGTCTCTCTCTATCCATCTGCCTACTCACGGACCCATCGGTTAAGCCGCGGACCTCTCTCTCCTCTCCGCAGTCCCCTTGCCTACCGGCCGCGCCGCGAACCTCTCTCTCCTCTCCACTGTCCCCTCGTCGACAAACCGCATCGCGGACCTACAGCTGTGTCACGGACCTCTCCCCCTCCCCGCGTACCTCTCGTCTACAAACCGCGTCGCGGACCTACGTGACGTCATCCCCTCGCGCCCGTGGGTCTTCCCCGCCCCCGCACCCCCCCTCGAGTTCCCGAGTTAGAAACCTCATTATATCACTATTTACGTCAATATTAACGTGGTCAATCGGGACTGTGACCATTTAGAACTTGGCCATTTCAAATGTGGCCATTACGAACGTGGCCATTACGAACGTGGCCATTACGAACGTGGCCTTTTGAACGTGTGGCCATTCTGAACGTGGCCGTTTCGAACGTGGCCATTACGAACGTGTGGCCATTTCGAACTTGGTCAAATTTAACCGTAGCCATTTCGGACGCTCCCAACGTCACACGATAGCTAATTGACGCTAGGAAAACGACACGTTGATTGGCTACTATGTCGCTTTTTGCTACGCGACAAATGTTTCCGCACTCTATGGACAGGAACACTAATAAGACTACGATTTTACTTAACAGGTTTGTTTTTTATTCCTGTATTTCTGAACAAGTACAATAAGTTAGAATAAGATAAATATACTTTTTCTCGTTCTAACTTATTGTACTAGTTCAGAAGTGTAGGAATAAAAAACAAACCTAACGTTTGCTAACATTGTCAGACATAACGATTAGTTTTCAAATAGAGAATTTCTAACGTTTAACAAGATTCTAACAATTCTGTATCTGATACAGCCAATCACTGGCCGTCTGACACGTCGAGAAACGTAAAGTGAAATTGTAGTCTAATACTTACTGCAACATACTGCGGAATTATGTTGAGATATTTGTTGTCCTTGATTGTAATTTTCTTGTCCACTGTTTTCCATTCTTTCATCCTTATCTTCTCTATTGTTGTTAAATTCCTCATTCTCTAGATAATTCTCATCCAGATATTCAACTACAGAATTAAATGTTTGTATTAAATTTATTCCATTTTAAATATAATATTAAGATATCAATTTTAATGGCTAGTAAGAGCAAATCGCTGTTCTTGGAGCGCAAGAATTTATTTAGGATATAAAATACAAATTACATAAACGCGAACGTTTTAGTCTACTTTAAGTCCTTCCTCAGCGCTAATTACATTGGTAAAAAAACGGAAACAATTTGTTTACTTAAATCTATGTTTTTCATTAATAGTACGTATCGGATTTGTAAGTCGCATAAACATAAGTTAAATTCTAAGTCAAATCTAATTTGTCATTACGGTACCGCGGTAAAAATAGCATCACTTTCAAAAAAACATGATTTAATTAAAGTTGACATAGATGTTGTTGAGTTCCTCCATTGGTTGATAAGCCAAGGGGAGACAAAGATTCATGGTCAAAATGAACACCGATTGATCATCTACGTTAAAATATGTAAAAAACACACCTCAATTTTGATTTGTAGTTAAATATTATTACAAACTAGATATTATAATGCTGTGACTCACAAGTTTGCTCCTTTTTGGATTCTGTAGAAGATGTAATACTACGAAGCTTTTTGTTCAAGCACTTTCTAACTTCTGACATGAAGCATAGAATAACGGGCCACTTTTGACATTTGAGATGTTTATATTTTAGGTAGAGTGTCAATCATGTTTATGTACGTGGAATTAAGGCATTCTGTATCTGTTTGCAAATTTAAACTATTTATCTGTCTTTTTATAAAAATCATTTCCGAGGTCAAACGTTTGTGGTAAAAATTTTCTTTATCTAAAATTTTGACCTCTTCCCAATCAAAGCTATGATTACATTCTAATATGTGGTTGAAAAGAACTGAATTTTTATTGTTCTTTACGTTAAATTTATGTTCCGCTATACATGTTTTTAATTTTCGGCTTGTCTGTCCAACATAAGAAGCTGTGCAGTTACTACAATTAATTTTATTAAACCACATTTGATTGTAAAGATTGTGGTATCGGATCTTTATGGACTTTAATAAATTTGTTTAGTTTGTTTATACTAAAATAGGATAGTGTAATGTCAACATTTTCAATGACATTGTTAAATTGTTCAATTTTAGGGACGTATGGTATCAAAAAATAAGATGTGCTGTCATCTGTCTTTTTAGATTTTTCTTTAATTTGTCTTTTGTTTCTGATTAGTGTTTTGAGTCTGTTATTGATAGTGTGAAAAATAAATTCTATTGGGTAATTGCTATTCAGAAGTATATTGATTGCTCGTGCGATATTTTTAGTATGAAATGCTGGATGTGATAAGAAAAAAATCCTGTCAATGAGACCAATAACCGTTCCTCTCTTTTGGCACAATGGGTGCTATGAGAAAAAATTGAGATACCTGCCTGAGATTTTCAGCTTATGGTATAAATCAAATAACATGTGATTCTTCTCTATGGTCAAAGAAACATCTAAGAAGTTAATTCTGTTGTTGGTGCTAAATTCTACTGTAAACTGTAATCTTTCGTGTACAGAATTAAAGCATTCCAACACTGTATCGACCATGGAGAGAGGAACTGCCATTAAAATGTCATCCACGTATCTGTAATATAAATAGCACTAATTTGCCCGATAATTTCAGTATTAAAATTAGAATAGAAAGCTTGTCTCTATATTTACAGGTGTGGACACGAGAGATTAACGGCGAGAAGAATTGACACCGAGAAGATGACCGACGCCCGGAATGGACAAGGGAACTGACACAGGTATGTATATTTCGAGTAAATTACACGTAAACAATATGATTAATGATCACACGAATATATCTTAATAATAACGACAACGTACTCACTTCACTAAATTATTATGTGTTACAGGAACCACTGGGAAACACACTGTCACGCAGGTGTATACGAGAATATGGATCTACAATATTATTAGGATTACAACATTAGTTAATAGAACCTTCCTTTGACTATAATTTCACGCGCGGACAGGTTTCGGACGCTTAAACGATATTAGATAAGCGGCATTAATAATAATCTGATTGTCTGGAGAAGAAAAGATATAACGCTTATATTGTTGATAGAGGTAATTTACTGCGAATGAAAATTAAGATAAAATGTCTTTGAAAGTGATAGATAGAATTCGATATGTATTGTGAGCGCCGTGAAAATCGAAAAAGAGAAAGGAAATATAATAGAGACAGTGGAAACAATTAATCAAGAATAAATTTATACGACAGTAAACGCAAGAAACTGAAAGCTAATTAATAGTATTCGCGATATGCTAGTCTTGAAGTCTCTCTGAGTTAATGATTTTGTGTGAATAATACCGAGTAATGAACTAGAAACACTGATTCGAAGATATAATATTAATTATACTGTGTGAAAATTTGTAAGAGCGTATGTATGATCGAATGCTATTAAGATAACCGATTATTAAATCGTATGAATGACTGTCTGTACGTACAGTGAATTTACTGAGTACTGTATGAATCGAGTATGAATACTGGGTAAACTGTCTAACTGATCGAATATTGACTGCTCATCGAATACTGACTGAGCGAAAACTGAATTGTCAGAACGAACCGTACAAACTGATTTTACTGTCTGGGCGAAAGCCGAATACTCAATGTTGAGCGCACGGTGCTCCCGTTTATATACCCGTGGTCGCTGAGGGCTCCCACCTTCTGAATTGTAGCGCGCGCAACGTGGTCCTATCCTGGTCATGCTTGATTGTCACGGGTATCATGCGCCGGGCAATAGTAAGCGGTCACGGTGTTTGACCGAAATTTTCACGTGATCCGGCGGTTCCTGAATGTTCTAGAAGCTTCGGGACTAGCATTATAATATAATATTTATATCGTTATTTCTAGATATATCGCAATTATTACTAGCATTACGATAACTTATCTGATTAATTACTTATCGCCGCATTGTATATAGCGTTGTACTTAAATAATTGTAGAGATATGAGAGCATTTCGCTAATTAACTTATTAATTAACAATTATTTATTATGTCGCATAATGTTATTCGTGGATTACAAGGTCTAAATTAGTCTACAGACATTAAACTCGCTATTATATAACTATATGTATGTATATCATTATAACTAGTAGTAAAAGTTTATATCTATATAAGTAATAATGGTATAAATGCACATGTAATATGCCGTGATATATTTACAATGAATGGATGAGGAGTGTGTAAGTGTGTATAAATGCATAAATTTATGACAAGTTTATATTGTGAGAGATTGAGGTATGGTCATTTTGTTTATTATGCATATGTATATTGTAATTATCATTCATCCTCAATAAAATGATAAAGAAGTTTTGAGAATATTATCACGTTCAAGGTATTTCAGACCTTGTATAAGTAAGAGTTAATTAAGTAATTGTATATATTTGAGTGTGACTATTTAACTTTAGTTATCTTCCAGAGCTTTATTCGTTTTAAACTCTTTATGGGATATTTATATTGTTTTCACTATAATATGTATATATATATATATATGTATCATGAGTGGTTCATTTTAATTATTATTGGTTTTAATTGATCACTTAAATATTGTCTGAGCCTCGAGGCGTTCTTGTCAGGTCATTATAATTTGCCTTTAAAACATCTGTGGATTATGATTTCTGCAGCGAGTCGCATATATATATATATATATATATATATATATGTATATGTGCATGCACCGAGTTATCTCCATGGTTGATATATGAAATAATTATAAATGATAGCTGACCGGATTTTTATTGGCAAACCAAATTGGATTCATGGTAAGGAATTATTCTGCAGATGATGGGTTTGATCGAATCTTTTATTGTTGTTAAAATTTGAATTTACTGAAATCACTGCGCTGCGGTGGAGTATGAGTAAAATTGACAAGTTATTATATTTGGGTGACAGAATCATTAGATATGTACGTTATTGTGGTATTAATTCGGCTTTGGGATATTAAACTGCATTTAATAGTGAAGGCATAATTATATATTGGAGGTGCGGATTAAAATAAATGAATTATTAAAGTTGAAAATATGAGGTGTTTCTAGGTCTATAACAATGTGCGCTTAATTTTTTATTGCGGGGCTGTAGCCTTATAAGTTGTTACTTTTTTTGGTTCCTTATGAGTCGAGGCGCCAGGAAATAATTAATTAAGGTCACTGGGCGGGTTTTTTATGTGATGTTTAAACCGTTAAAAATTGGGTGCTTTTCGATGTTGCGACAACTTTTGATATATTGAAAAAAGTGATTTAGACTGTGCATAGAAAGTTGCAATTGCACATACGAGTTACTTGGCTTGCTCAGTTTTAATAATTAATGAAAGTTCATATATAGGGTGTCCCAAAAGTACCGATCGGAGTTTATCATATGAAGCTTATGGAATTTAACCAAATGAATCGGTCGGTTGTTAAACGCTATTTTATACTAATGTTTGGATAATATGACAATGTTAGTTTATATACTGGGTGTTAATTTATTAAGGTGTCGGGAGTTGTATTTCCGCTTATTCGCAGTTATGATCTCTTTCTTTGCGTGATTTTAGCTTGTTATATAGATTTACTTTATATTTTTGTTATACCGGGTGGTGGTTAATTCTCGATGCGTGTGTCTATGGTGATGTGTACGTGTATGTTTGTGTTTAGTAAGAGTGATGACGGCGAGGTGGAGTGAACATTGACTTATATTATCGCTATTACTTAATTTATGCTATTCTATTGACGGTTTCTGTAACACATAATAATTTAGTGAAGTGAGTACGTTGTCGTTATTAATAAGATATATTCGTGTAATCATTAATCATATTGTTTACGTGTAATTTACTCGAAATATACTTACCTGTGTCAGTTCGCGGCCCCTGTCCGTTCCAGGCGCCGGTCATCTTTTCGGTATCAATTCTTCTCGCCGTTAATCTCTCGTGTCCACACCTATAAATATAGAGACAAGCTTTCTATTCTAATTTTAATACTGAAATTATCGGGCAAATTAGTGCTACTTATCTGACGAGGTCATCCTTCCTTCACGCCTACGTCGGGCTCTCTCTTTCATCCTGCGGCGACGCGCGCCTCCTCCAAGGCGTTCTTGTATTCCTTATAGCTTCTTCTTTTATTTTTTTTTCTTTTCTTTTTCCTTATCCGCTCACCAGGCAAGGTCCGTTTCCCCCGGTCAGGCACCAGCCATTTTACAGGATGTTATCGCATTATTGATGAACATCCTGCCCCGAACGCCTCCGTGTTTTGTACAAGGGGTAGGCGCACCCCTGTTCGAACCGTGTGTAGCATCGGGACGGTAATGTCCTTCAACCCACATCGAGCTTCCTAACCCGTGTCCTCGCCACCGCGTTTTTATACAAGGGGGAAGGCGGATCTCTGTGCGTACCGTGTATAGCATCGGGACTGCGGTCCTTCAACCTACATCGGGCGTCCTGTTAACCGATCCGTCTTTCGAGATTCCTATACAGGAAAAAAAGGACCCCTGTTGTGGTGTTTAGTGACTTTGAGACTCAAATCCAGCCGAAAATCCCTCCATCACCCACCACCAAAACCCGAATCAGAGGGGAGCGACCCCCTGATGCCTCGCCCTGCTGTCAAGCCAACAGGTCGAAATCCTACCGAACCCTGCATCGTAGGGTAACTGTCTAACCTACGACGACCAAAGCGATGCCGGCGAAACCCGTCGCCCCCGAAGAGCCGGCGGATTTCCCGACACCGAGATGGCTCGGAAGCAACGACCGTCCCAGGAGGTTCGTCGGCACCCGTAGGTCCGCCTCCCCCCAAGAAGCCGTGCCCCGAATCGCTCGCTTCTCGTCTTGTTGGGATTTGCGACGCGTAAGCCTCACTTCAGGACCGGCACCCGGGGGGCCTGATCAGCATCGGGTGCCCATCCATCCAATCGGCTCTTCTGAAGAGGACTCCTCCGGAAGAGAGGACGCTCTTCAGGCGGGCACGCTAAGGCCCTCGCATAGTGTCTTCGTTACTTTTTAACCCCCGCCCAGCCACGCTCCGGTTTAAGGGCTTTCGCCCCCGGCGTACTATGTGGCGTTCACCATCATTTCCGCCGCGACCGTCGAGCCTGTAGCAGGGACCGATTCGTACGTGTCCGACATCCAGGTATGCATGCCGGTGTTATGCATCATGCCCGAGCCGGGGTCCAAGAGGAAATGCGGCTAAAGGTGCGCTCTTAGCTATCCCTCCGGTTTCCCGGAGCTTCGGGACAGAGCCTCCCCACCACGTCAAGGTGGCGCACCATCAAGGAGAGGGGGTTATGGGTCCTAGGAAGCGACAACCACATCGGGATCACCATCCGGGTGAGCCCCTCTACCACGTCAAGGTGGTGTGCCGTCAGGGGTTTTTTTTTACGTTGGGAAATGCTCTACGCATCCCTCTGGGAGCGGGGACTCCTAGAGGATATGTGGGACTCACCCGACCAATTAGTTATGGTCGGGCATACCCACTAAAACCCAACGGTGGTCCACGCTGCGGTTATGGACGGGCCCCGGAGTCGCTTTCGCATTCGACCGGGACCCGCCCCCGCTAGGTCCTCCGTCCTTCGGCCCCGTTAAGGGTCGAAGGAGGGAGGACCCTTCTTCCGCGCGGGCGGCATCGGGCGTCCAAAGACGCCCGGTGCCACACCGATGGCGATGTTGCGAGACCATCACGCAACGTCGCTTCTTCGCTGGGTCGCGGTGCAATGGGGTGCAGATGTCCGCCGCATCTTGTTGGGATTTGCGACGCGTAAGCCTCACTTCAGGACTGGCACCCGGGGAGCCCGATCAGCATCGGGTGCATTCCCGCGACCCTGGAGAAGGGACACTTAGGGGGGTTAGAGAATGGGGTTATACGCCCGCATTCTCGTTCCCCCCTCCTTCTGCGAAAGAGAGGGGCATTGGAATCCTCCTCCCTCTCTCTTTCGGCCGCCTCCTTGCGGGACATGACGTCCCCACAGAAGGAGGCGGCCGCCCTCCATTGGTCCTTCCCGGCCACCATGGCTTTTACCATGGCGGCCAGGGAGACAGGAGGGTTTTTTTTTACGTCTGGAAAATGCTTTACGCATCCCCCAGGAAGCGGGAACTCTCTGGGGGTATGTGGGACTTCCCCTATTTAAAGGGATATACCCACTAAAAACCAGACGGTGGTCACTATCCGGCGATTATGGGTGGGCCCTGGGGTCACTTTCGCATTCTACCAGAACCCACCCTCGCCATATCCCCCCGGATGGTCGGGGGGGATTTCTACCATGATGCGCCGTTGAGAAAGACTCAACGGCACATCACCGACGGCGCTGCGGTGACCACAACGCAGCGCCGCCACCTTCCCTGGGGCCAAGGTGCAATGGAAAGTGGGTGTTCCCGCACCCACTTCCCCTTGGCCCTTGAGGGGAAGTGAGAACTAATTCTCACCCCTCCATTAATGACCAGATGTTTGGTCAAATTTGGGGCGAGGGGGGTCTAACAGACCCCCCGAGTTCACTGCCCCGTGGGGGAGAGGGGGGAAGACTAAGTCTTACCCCTTCCGATTCCCCTACCTGACCGTCATCCCCTTTATTAAATGATGACGGAGGAAGAGGTGTATTCCACCTCTCCCTGTTCTTCGCTCGGGGGAAGACGGAACATAGTTCCCCCCCCCCCACCCAGAGCATACCCGTCGTCGAACCCCAGGTCCCCACATAGGGAGCACCTGGGGACCGATCTACACCCCGCTCTGGAGTGGCCAGGTGTGCCACACCGGTAACACCTGTTACCGCGGTCCATCCCAGAGCGGCAGGAGGTGCTCAGGTGTCCCACTGTGAGGCACCTGAAGCATCTCAGAGGGCGAACTTTGGGATCTTTGATCCTTCTGCTGTCCTCATTCCTCTCCTTCCCTTCCTTTCCTTTCCCAGTAATACTGGGTCGGGCCTCACCCTTTCTCTTCCCCGATTTCCTTTTCCTGGCTACCAGCCTCCACTCCTCCTGTCCCTTTCTCTCCTTTCCCTCCTTTCTAATTCCCTCCTGGTCCTCAATGGGATCTTTCTCTCCAGAGTGACTAGGGCTCTCACACAAAGCCCTAACCACCTCCTCTTTGATAAGGACGCGCACTGCATCCCAATCGGGCAAGGGTGTGGGCGGAGGTGCAACCTGCGCCCCCGTATCCACGTTACTCACTGGAGTGTGAGGAGCCTCCAAAATCTCCTCACAATCTATCAATACCGTGTCCTGCGACCCAGATCTCACTTCGTGAGGATCTAAATCGCAAGACACAACTACCTCCCCACTCCCGAGATTAGTCTAGAGACTAATCTCCTTGTTCTCGGGAGTGATCTGAAGGCCTTTGGCCTTACGCTTCGGAAGGACTTGGATCCCCTGATCCCTTCTATCCGAAGCATTCAACTCCCGTTGATTCTCCAAGATCAACCCTGTCGAGGTGCTCTATGACCAAATCATACACGTCGGACATAATGTCCGCGGCATTCTCCGACCACACCTCGGCAGTGTTGAATTCCTCCGAAAGCCTGATCCCCTCTAGCTTCCTGAACAACTCCAGGCAAGAGGAGCGGACCATTTCAACCCTGGCGATAGCCATTGCCCCCGAGGGCCTCGCCAGCAAGCCCTGGGGTAGCCCTTCGCATGATGTCGACGAAGGGGGGTCAGGGACAATAACCACCCTCCACCGGTCCACCGTATCCGACCCGGTGGCGGTATGTCCGATGGTCGGTTCATCCCATGTTTTGACTCGCCCGTAGCACCCTTTGGGATCACCCGGGGGTTGTGGGTCCTAAGACCTGACAACCACACCGGGATTACCCTCCGGGTAAGCCCCCCCACCACAGCAAGGTGGCGAGTCGTCGGGGAGTTTTTTTTTTTTACGTGAAGAAATGCGTTACGCATTCTCCGAGGAGCGGGAACTTCACAGGGGCTCACCCGACCAATTAATTATGGTCGGGCATAAGCCACTAAAACCCAACGGTGGTCCACGCTGCGGTTATGGACGGGCCCCGGGGTCGCTTTAGCATTCGACCGGGACCCGCCCCCGCTGGGTCCCCCGTCCTTCGGCCCAAAGGTCAAAGAAGGGAGGACCCTCTTCCGCGCGGGCGGCATCAAGCGTCCGGGGACACTCGATGCTGCACCGATGGCGGCGTTGCGGGACCACCACGCAACGCCGCCTCTTAGCTGGGTCGCGGTGCAATGGGGCGCAGGTGTCCACCGCACCTTCGTCCCCGCGACCCCGGAGAAGGGACACCTAGGGGGGTTAGAGGATGCGGGCGTTATATGCCCGCATCCTCGCTCTCCCCTTCTTCTCCGAGAGGGAGGGGCATTGGGATTCGCCTCCCTCTCTCTTTCGGCCGCTTCCTTCCGGGATATGACGTCCCCACAGAAGGAGGCGGCCGCCCACCACTGGTCCTCCCAATCTACCATGGCTCGCACCATGGCAGATAGGGAGACCTTTTCCCCTATGGCGCCCCGGAGGGCACGGCGTTGCCCTTCCCACGCCTGGCACTCGGCCAGGGTGTGCTCGGCCGAGTCCACCGGGGCGCCACAATGGTGACACGCGGTCGACCGTTCCCTTCCTATACGGTGCAGGTACTCCCCGAAGCAACCATGCCCCGTGAGCATCTGCACTGTCCTAAAATCAAGGGCGTCGGTCCACCCAATCGATTAAGATTGGGCGGATAGCTTCGACGGCGCGTAGGCCTGTCCTTACGTTGGACAGGCCCTCTTCCCATTCGGCTAGCTTGCGCAGCCGAGCCTGGAGCCTGAACCTCGCCATGACTCTTGGTGGGAGGGATCTTCTTACTTCCGGGTCCGGATCCTCCCGGCGGGCCACGCGCATCCGATACAGGTCGGAATACGCCCCTGTCGTGAGGATCCAGGGCAAGACCCCGGCCACCACGCATACCCCTTAGGGTCTGCAGATTCTTGTTGCTGGCCAATACCGCTTCGTGCCACACGGGGGCTCCGTACAATGCTACGGATTGGACCGCCGTCATGTACAGGCGGCGCGCTCCATCCCCCGGTCCCCCGAGATTGGGCATGAGTCTGCCAAGACTGGCAGCCACTGCTCGCACTCGGGGAGCCAGTTTGATCATGTGAGGCCTAAAGCTCCACCGACTGTTGAGGACGAGGCCCAGGTATTTTAACTGGGTCCCGACCCCGACCACGACACCCTCGATTTCAATTTTAGCTAGGTCTCGAGGCGGCCCCCTTTTTTTGCCGGGGGCGAACCAAATCGTCTCCGTCTTCTGTAGGGCCACCTCGAGACCCATCCTCCGGATCCGGTCGACCACGTGCCTGGTCCCCACCCTCGCTAAGCGGATGGTGCTGCTCCAATCTCTCTCCCAGGACAGAACCAGTGTGTCATCTGCGTAACACACAAGCTCCTGTCCCGGGAGAAGGGCCTCCCGTAGGACCCAATCGTACTCTAGGTTCCACAGGAGTGGTCCTAAGATCGACCCCTGTGGAACCCCTCGGTGGACCTCCCTCCTATTGGTTTTCTGGTACCGCCCCTGGTACACAATTTCCCTGTCCCAGAAGTAGTCCCAGACGACTTCTTGTATATACGCGGGGACCCTGTGGTAATTCAGGGCCCCGCGTATCCCTTCCCAGGGGAAAAGGGGGAGTTAAGGCAACCCTTTTTAACTCTGTCCAACCTTTTAATATACTGTGTGCATTCCTCTTGAGGTATGCTTTACTAAATAATTTTTCTTCTAATTTTTTTTCATTATAATAGTTAAAAAAATGCAAGATTTATAATTGATAAAGCGAATTTTAGTATGATTTGGTATTGACATACTATATAATGATTTTAAAAATATTATTGTTACGATCGCTTAATTTATTTATTGGATTTTAGCGATTCTGATATTATGGTAACATATATTCCTATATATTTTAATAGAGAAAGTTTCAACTCTAATTTAGAGAGTTAATATATATAGTATATATATATATATATATAGTAGTCTAATGGTTGCAATTATATGATTTTCTTTACTGAAAAGGGTCAGTATTATTTTGTAAATACTATGTAAGCAAACAATATCCAATTTAATAGTTATATAATATTTTGCTCGATTAAATATTTTATTGCGCGAATTTGAGAGATATACGTATATCTCATAGCATGTGTTAATATTTCTAGCGGTATGTTTATTTTTTGAAAGATTTAATTTGAAATTTTTGGCAGGACGTTACAACATACAATATATATATATATATATATATATATATATATATATATATCTTTTAACTGACTTACAGTTCATGCTATTGATACATAAAAAATTGCAAATTAGCTCATATATCATGTTACGTCCTGGATCGCGAGCGAGGTGCGGTTGCGGTGGTTGGTGTACGCCGATCGCGGTGGCCGAGCGGTAATCCTGTCACGATCAGCGTAGCGATGCACCGGAAGCTAGCGGTCGGGACGTAATGGGTAATGAGGAGGATGTGAAGTAAGTAGACAATGAATACAGACTGTTTACATATACTAATTTTTATGTATTTATTATTATTTTATACTAAACATACACATACAGTTATATTTTCTTATATTTTACAGGACGAATAGACGACTAAATCACGGACGAGTATCAGGAGGCGAACTGATAGGTGCTTCAGCGGCTGGCAAGATGCGTACTCGCCCGAAGAAAGGCTGAAAGGAAAGAATCCTCGGTTGCGTAATCCCGAAGTCTATCAACGGCGGGGGCACGGGCCACGGACGATATTCGATAGGCGGTAAGGGCCTGTACGTGGAAGCGACGACCACACTGCTGGATGGCGGTAAAGTGCCAGCGTTGTAAAACGCGTCAGGAGCCGAGGACTCAGCCATATGGTTTCCCGGTGGAGGGTATGTGAAATACCCGACGGACGCTGGGTTTCGACCATTCGGTGGAGGAGCACCCGTTTGGACCGTTAAGTAAGAGCCGCCTTGGTATAGCGACCGGATGAGGCGCTTCAGTTGATGAGCGCTCCCTGATCGACGTAACTGACCCATGACGCAGCTAAGGAGATAAGCGAATTTATAATCAAAGCCATGGTTGAATACGCGGGGGGGATATAGACAGGGGTTAGGGATAGTAACGCGAGTGATGAAAAAAGAAAAAGAAAGAAAGAAAAAAAAAACATACACACAGAACCAAGGGGATCGGTTATAATAGGTGAGAAGGGACTCGTACACGGGTTAATGTAAATTGCTAAACGAGTTGACTTTATCTGACGGGTTGCGGGAACAGGGTGAGCTTTAATGAGTTTACTTTAATTTAATATTTATTTTATATTTCAAACCAAAAAGAGCGATCGGAAGAATTGTGAGAGACGCTCTTAGAGAGGCGCGGTTCGTGGACTGAAAGGAGTCGTTCGCCCTGAGAAAGGCGCGCGACATAGATAGAGGTAGTGCAGCCCTGAACGAGGCGCATTATGAGGGATGAAGGCAGAACAGAACCTGAAAGAGGCGCGCTGCTAGAAGGGACGTAGAGTCGCCCTGAAAGAAACGCGCTACGTAGGAAAGATGTAGATCGCCCTGAAGGAGGCGCACTACGGTGTAGGTAAGGATGGTTATCGCTCTCTGTCTAATGACACTCCCTATGAAGACGTCCGAATAAAATATTAATCTCTTCAATTATATGTTACAGATATCTGAGGCTCCGGGTATGTCAAGGCAGACGTCGCGGACCTTGCCACAGATGAGCGGATAAGGAAAAAGAAAAGAAAAAAAATAAAAGAAGAAGCTATAAGGAATACAAGAACGCCCTGGAGGAGGCGTGCACCGACGCAGGATAATCGGAACGCCCTGGGAGAGGCGCGTGTCGCCGCAGGATGAAAGAGAGAGCTCGATGTAGGCGTGAAGGAAGGATGATCTCGTCAGATTAGTAGCACTAAATTACCCGATAATTTCAGTATTAAAATTAGAATAAAAAGCTTGTCTCGATATTTACAGGTGTGTGGACATGAAAGATTAACGGCGAGAAAGATTGACACCGAGAAGATGACCGACGCCCGGAATGGACAGGGGCCGCGAACTGACACAAGTATGTATATTTCGAGTAAATTACACGTATACAATATGATTAATGATCACACGAATATATCTTAATAATAACGACAATGTACTCACTTCACTAAATTATTATATGTTATAGGAACCACTGGGGAACCCACTGCCACGCGGGTGTATACGAGAATGTGGATCTACAATATTATTAGGATTATAACATTAGTTAATAGAACTTTTCTTTGACCATAATTTCACGCGCGGACAGGTTTCGGACGCTTAAACGATATTAGATAGGCGGCATTAATAATAATCTGATTGTCTGGAGAAGAAAAGATATAACGCTTATATTGTTGATAGAGATAAATTTACTGTGAATGAAAATTAAGATAAAATGCCTTTGAAAGTAATAGAATTCGATATGTATTGTGAGCGCCATGAAAATCGAAAGGGAGAAAGGAAATATAATAGTGACAGTGGAAACAATTAATCAAGAATAAATTTATACGACGGTAAATGGAAGAAACCGAAAGCTAATTAATAATATTCACGATATGCTAGTCTCGAAGTTTCTCTGAGTTAATGATTTTGTGCGAATAATACCGAGTAATGAGCTAGAAACACTGACTCGAAGATGTAATATTAATTACACTTGTTGTGCCACGGGACGGCACTGGGTTTGGGATCCGCGGAGGATAGCAAGATTCAGGGCGCAGGGAGGCTTTGTCGTTTCAATAATGCGACTTCTGTATAGTTATCGAAATATAATATATTTACTCAACTACAGAGGTGTGGCGCAGTGTTATTGCCTATAATGGCGAGGTCGGTTCCTTTCCTGGCGTTTCGGCGTAGGCGGAGATGGGCCCTTCGTGTCGGTCGTCGTGAGGGTTGGCGGTTTGCACTTGGTCTCACTCGCGCACGGCGGTTGCGATTATACGTAATGTAATCGTACGCGTACTTCGATTATTCTTTATGACTGCTCGTCGCAGGTATGGCGATGGCTAACTTACTTTTGACTGCCCGTTGCAGTTATGGCTATTACTAACACTCTATTTGACTGCCTGCGCATCCGAGCGCGGGTGGGTTTTTTATACTGTTGGGCGAGCGTCCTAAATTTTGGTCGGGTTGCCCAACTCCCGCTGAGTGCAAGCGCAACGGGTTCAAAGATCGGATTTCCTGGTTTGCACTCTTTCGTAACGCTCGCCGTGGTGTTCCGGCTTCGTCTTCGGTTTCGCGCGTGGTTCGCTATGTCAGCGGCATGCGCAATGAATGCGCCTAATCGCGATATGCGGATATCGCATGCTTATTGCGTTAGCCTTTCGCAATCGCTAAGCTTAATGCTTTATCGGTATAGAATAATTATTTGTATAATATTTGTATAATTAATTATAGTCTCGGGCTATAACACACTGTGTGAAAATTTGTAAGAACGTACGTATAATCGAATGCTATAAAGATAACCGATTATTAAATCGTATGAATAACTGTCTGTACGTACAGGGAATTTAATGAATACCGTATGTCTGAATGTATACTGAATGAGTACTGAACTGATTAGATTGAATTAACTGTCAGGGCGAAAGTCGAATACTGAATGCTGAATGAATTGATAGAACTGACTAAACTGAGTGAACTGATCTAACTGTCTGAGTGAACTAAATGCTGAATGTGAGCTGATCGAATACTGACTGTTGAGCGCACGGTGCTCCCGTTTATATACCCGTGGTCGCTGAGGGCTCCCACCCTTCTGAATTGTAGCGCGCGCAACATGGTCCGATCCTGGTCACGCTTGATTGTCACGGGTATCACGCGCCGGGTAGTAGTAAGCGGTCACAGTGTTTGTCCGAAATTTTCACGTGATTCGACGGTTCCTGAATGTTCTAGAAGCTTCAGGACTAGCATTATAATATAATATTTATATCGTTAATTTCTGGATATATCGCAATTATTACTAGTGTTACGATAACTTATCTGATTAATTACTTATCGTTGCATTGTATTATAGTGTTGTACTTAAATAATTGTAGAGATATGAGAGCATTTCGCTAATTAACTTATTAATTAACAATTATTTATTATGTCGCATAATGTTATTCGTGGATTACAAGGTCTAAATTAGTCTACAGACATTAAACTCGCTATTATATAACTATATGTATGTATATCATTATAACTAGTAGTAAAAGTTTATATCTATATAAGTAATAATGGTATAAATGCACATGTAATATGCCGTGATATATTTACAATGAATAGATGAGGAGTGTGTAAGTGTGTATAAACGCATAAATGTGTGATAAGTTTATATTGTGAGAGATCGAGTGTGAAATTTAAATAATGTGTATAGAATATGTATGAATTAGCTATAAGATCCGGAACTATTGTGTTACCGTGTATATGATATGTTAATTATGCGCATGTTAATATATGAGTATGCTTATAATAAGTTTATATATAGGCATACTTATAATAGGTTTATTGAGAATGCGTCGTTTGTGCGTACTATTGCGTCACCGTGTATATAAATTATTTATAGGATGTGTGTATTTGCGTGTTACTGGGTGGATAACTTGTCTATAATAGTCAGATACTGATTAAATATTGTGTAGATGATAAGTTTATAACTCGCGTATTTTTGTATCACCGGGTATATTAGGTGACTATTGTTATATAATTATATGGTATGCCTGTTACGGAGCGTGTATCTATGTAATTATTTCTGGGTGTTCATTATGCGTTTGTACTTGCTTTATGTAGTGTATGGTGTGTGTATTATTGTACCACCGTATATATGGGTATGATAATTTTGTTAATTATGCATATGTATATTGTAATTATCATTCATCCTCAATAAAATGATAAAGAGGTTTTAAGAATATTATCACGTTCAAGTTATTTCGGACACCTTGTAATAAGTAAGAGTTAATTAATTAACTGTATATATTCGTGTGTGACTGTCACTTATTATTTCTAGCTTTCGTTATCTTCCAGAGCTTTATTCGTTTTAAATTCTTTATGGGATATTTATATTGTTTTCACTATAATATAAATATATATATATATATATATATATATATATATATATATATATATATCATGAGTGGTCTATTTTAATTATTATTGGTTTTAATTGATCATGTAAATGTTGTCTGAGCCTCGAAGAGTTCTTGTCAGGTTATTATAATTTGCCTTTAAAGTATCTATGGATTATGGTTTCTGCAGCGAGTCGCATATATATATATCTATATATATATATACAGGGTGTCCCATTTAACTTGAGACATCGAAAGCAAAGAGGAAAAACAAAAATCGCTGAAACACGTATCGAATAAATTCCGAGAACGAGTAAAATGGCATGATTCCTTTTTCATTTGGTGAACGTCCTCAAGGTGATTTCAAGGTCAACTTTGTTTTTTCAAATGAAAACCTATATTTTTTATGGCAGAAGCATATTCTATGTAAAAAAACAATTAACTTTTGTCCGAAACATTTTTTTATTTAATCATTACTTTTGGAGATATTGTACGAAGTAATTCCGATTTTTATTCGAAACGAATAAAATAAACGTATCACAATAAATGCTCAAAATAATAGCCTCCATTTTACACAACAAACACACAACAAAAGAAGCACTATCGCGCGGTTGAAATGTTTCGATTTTTTTTGTAAACAGAAGAACAGCGCGATATTAACAGAAATTGTCGCTACAGATCTCTCGGATATTTAGTCGATAGATATCTATCGCCCTGATCGCGGTATTTGCGCTGTTAATATCGCGCTGTTCTTCTGCAGTTATAATAGTGAACTTTAAGTTAAATATGGAACCTTACCACTGCAGAAAAAGTTGAAATGATTTTCATTTTCGGTGAAGCATGACGAAATATTAATGACGCGATGAACTTGTATACTTTGTTTCGTGAAAGAAGGTGTCCATCGCGTTGTTCATTTTATCGCGTAGTAAAACAATTTTCTAAATGTGGTAATGTTCAACCAAAAAAAAGGAACCGACGAAAGACAGCTGGAAATGAAAATAACGAAACTGCTGTATTAGCTGCAGTTGCTCAAAACCCAAACGTGAGCATTCGATCAATTTCTCGTGCCTCTGGAATATCTCGAATGAGTGTACACCGCATTTTGAAGTGCCGCCAGTTCCACCTGTACCGTGTGTCGTTACATCAAGAGCTTCACGGAGATGATTTTCGAAATCGAGTGATATTTTGTGAATGGGCTCTTCATCAGCTACAAATCGACGGCAACTTTTTTCTTTCGGTCTTATTTACTGATGAATCTACTTTTACCAATAATGGAGAAGTTAATCGGCATAATATGCATTATTGGTCAGATCAAAATCCGAGATGGCTTCGCGAAGTAGAACATCAACGTCCATGGTCTGTCAATGTTTGATGTGGAATCATTGGCGATAAAATAATAGGTCCTTTTTTCATCAATGGTACGCTGAATGGAGTAAAATATGGAAACTTCTTGGATGTAGAATTACCCGTACTACTCGAGGAAGTAAACCTGGCAGATAGAAGAAATATGTGGTTTCAGCAGAACGGTTGCCCAGCTCACTATTCGCGTAATGCACGCCAAATAGTAAATCAGAAATACGCTAGTCGCTGGATAGGTCGGGGAGGTCCAGTTAACTGGCCGGCGAAGTCGCCTGATTTAACACCGTTAGATTTTTACTTATGGGGCCACCTTAAAGAAAAAGTTTATCACGATCGACCAACCACACCAGAAAACATGAAAGAGCGAATCCGAAATGCCTGTCGCAATATCCGTCCAGAGATTTTATTATTAGTGCATCAATCTTTTATTAATCGCATTAACAAGTGTTTGGAAATGGAAGGCCATCATTTTGAGCATTTATTGTGATACATTTATTTTATTCGTTTCGAATAAAAATCGGAATTACTTCGTACAATATCTCCGAAAGTAATGATTAAATAAAAAAATGTTTCGGACAAAAGTTAATTGTTTTTTTACGTAGAATATGCTTTCGCCATAAAAAATATAAGTTTTTATTTGAAAAAACCAAGTTGACCTTGAAATCACCTTGAGGACGTTCACCAAATGAAAAAGGAATCATGCCATTTTACTCGTCCTCGGAATTCATTCGACTCGTGTTTCAGCGATTTTTGTTTTTCTTCTTTGTTTTCGAGTTACTTCGATGTCTCAAGTTAAATGGGACACCCTGTATATATATATATATATATATATATATATACAGGGTGGACTATTTTAATCCGTCCAGTCGAATATCTCGAAAACCAAGCCCGGGAAAAATGTTTCAGACAAAAGTTGTTTGGTTTCGAGGGGGCCATAAGATGATACCATTGGTTTGACCTTGAATTATTTGAAGGTCACATGAAAATCACCTCAATTTTTTTAAATGGCATTCCCTATTTTTTATTACGTATTCTTGTAGCTGACCTCGAGAGCTTTCCAAAACACTATAATCAAATGTTTCTTCATTGAGTACTTTTCGAGTTATAAAGCTCCAAAGTTGCAGTTTGAAAAAATTCAAAATATCTCGTAAAATATTCACTTTCCGATAGTCTTATCTTACATGATTCAACTAGTCAAGGCAAGATCTGGACATGATCCAACCAGTAAAGGTAAGATCTAGGCATGATGTAGCCAGTGAAGGTAAGATCCGAGTATGATCCAGCCAGTCAAGGCAAGATCTAGGCATGATCCAACCAGTCAAGGTAACATTCACACTCCAGCGATGTTGATTATCTTCTTGTCTATGCCAATGTGGGTTAACATCCGACCAATAATGGCAATTATGTCTATTCAATTCACCATTATTTTTGAACGTCGATTCATCAGATAAGATCCGAGTATGATCCAATCAGTCAAAGTAAGATCTTTATCAAAGGAACTGTTCAAAATTATCTTCATTGGCTTGAATACATAATTCCAACCTATTTTCGAAGTGCCTGACCGTTTTGAGTAAGACAGTTCGCGGTATATTTGCGCAAGCTACTCTTATTCTCTCTATCATATCTTCTCTAGTTGTAGGCCGCGCCGCTCCTGGCTGTCTTTTATACTCGATGCGTGATTTGCTAACTATTTTCGCTTATAACTCAAAAACTACGCTTTAAATCAAATTTTGGTAAAGGAAAAATTGTCTTAGAATTGTGTCAGGAGTTCGTCATTTTACGGATGGAAGGTTGTTCTGGGACACCCTGCATATAAAAAAGGTAGAAATTTAGTTGATAAAATTTTTTTTTTAAATTATAAATTAAATTTTATATTAAAATTAAATTTAAATTTAAATTATTTTTATAATTTATTTTAAATAATTAATAAATAAAATTAAAAAATTAATTTTTTTTTTAAATTTATTTTATAATTTAAAATATAAATAAAATTTAATAAAATTATATAAAATTTAAATAATTTAATAATAAAATATTAATTATTATTTATAATAATTAATTAAATGAAAAATTATAATAGAAAATTATAATTTATTATTATAAAGTGCCAGCAATTGCGGTTAAACTTTAAATAAAAATAAATTTAAATTAATTATATATAAATATAAAATATAAAAATAATTTATTTAATTAATTTTTTTTTATGGTGAAATATAAATAAATATTAAAAATTAAATAATTTTATTTAAAATAATAATAAAATTAAAAAAATTTACTTAATAAATTAGGATTAGATATCCTATTATTTAAATGAAAAAAAAAATATAATTTAAATATTAAATGTTAATCATTAAAAATAAAAAATTTGGCGGTATTTTATGATTTAGAGGAACTTATTGATTAATTTGATAATCCACGAATAGAATTACTTAATTTAATTTTTATGTATTGTTGTTGAAAAATTATATTAAAAGATTAATAATTAAAAAATTTAATTATAATTAAAATTCAAATCAAAATGTAGAATGATTAAGATTTAAATGAGTTACATTTAATTTAATTAATTGAAATAAATTTTTAATGTATGAAAATCAACGTCTTCAAGCAATTGTGGTAAATGATCCCTGAGAAGTTCCAAAAAATTTACACTATTAACATTTCTTTCAAAGAAATAAGGACCAATCAAGAAACCATTTATAATACCACACCAAACATTCACACTCCAGCAATGTTGATTATCTTCTTGTCTATGCCAATGTGGGTTAACATCTGACCAATAATGGC
Source organism: Anoplolepis gracilipes (assembly GCF_047496725.1). NCBI lineage: Eukaryota > Metazoa > Arthropoda > Insecta > Hymenoptera > Formicidae > Anoplolepis > Anoplolepis gracilipes. The sequence goes on from NC_132985.1 coordinate 7,800,027, forward strand.
AATTATGTCTATTCATTCACCATTATTTTTAAACGTCGATTCATCAGAGAACATAACATAATAGAAGAAATTCGGATCAGCTCGGATCATCTGTTATGCCCATTGACAAAATTGTACACGCAATGGCATATCTGCTTGAGTAAGAGCTTGTGTTAACGTGATATGGTAAGGATGGTACTTCATTTTCTTCAAAATTCTTAAGATCATTGTTCTCAGGATTTCTCTAGCCATAATACGACTACTTGTATGAGGATTAAGATGAATGCCAAGATAACGTGCACACGCACATCATCTTCATCATATTCATGATGTGCTCTTTGACGTTCTAAACGACCTTGGCGAGCTCTTAGTTCGAGGTCCCGGATTGTAGTATGATTCGGATATTGTTCTCTTTCGGGGTAACGATTCCGGTAAACTCACGAAGCTTCATGATAATTTAGTTGACATTCTCCGAGAACAAGGAAAATATCAACAATCTCTGAGGGACGATAATCAGCCATGGGTATTGTCGGCAGACGTAAGCCTCTGATTGTAAGTAATAAAGTTTGATACTCCGATCAACAGTGAAAGAGATTTTCGTAATCAATTGATTCCTAAATAGTGACAAATAAATTTTCTGGTCGATATTTTCTTTGGAAACAATAGAGGGTATATTATTTCAAAAATAGACTATTTGAGATGAGTAGAACATCAAGAACAATCAAGGGATCAATCAGGTTTGTACTTCTGCAAACAGGATTTGTAGCAATCGTCTACATGAGCCGATTATCTGTGTGTGTGTAAATGTGGGATGTGTATGTATAAGTGTGTGTGAGATATGTGTATGTGTGTATAGATTATGTGTAAAATTATGCGGAATGTGTGTGTGTATGTGTGTGGAGTGTTCGTGTGGTGTGTGTAAGAGCATGTAAAGTGTGTGCACATGCGTGTAGGTTATGTCACATAACCTACGTGTGAGTGTGTGTGGAATATGTGTGTAGGGTGTGTGCAAGTGTATGTAAAGTGTGTGTGTGTAGGGTATGGAGCATGTTCGAATCTTACCTTTACTGGCTGCATCATGCTCAGATCTTGCCTTCACTGGCTGGATCATGTTTCGGTCTTGCCTTGACCGGTTAGATCATGTCCAAATCTTGCCTTGACTAGTTAAATCATGTAAGATAAGACTATCGAAAAGTGAAAATTTTACGAGATATTTTGAATTTTTTCAAACTGCAACTTTGGAGCTTTATAACTCGAAAAGTACTCAATGAAGAAACATTTGATTATAGTGTTTTGGAAAGCTCTCGAGGTCAGCTACAAGACAATGTAATAAAAAATAGGGAATGCCATTTAAAAAAATTGAGATAACCTTCATGTGACCTTCAAATAATTCTTCAAGGTCAAATGGTACCATCTTATGGCCCCCTCGAAACCAAACAACTTTTGTCTGAAACATTTTTCTCTTCCGGGTTTGATTTTCGAGATATTCGACTGGATGGATTAAAATGGTCCACCCTATATATATGTGTGCATATGCACCGAGTTATATTCATGATTGATATGTGAAATAATTATAATTGATAGTTGACCGGATTTTTATTGGCAAACAAAATTGGATTCATGGTAAGGAATTATTATGCAGATGATGGGTTTGGTCGAGTCTATTATTGTTAAAATTTGAATTTACTGAAATTACTGCGCTGCGGTGGAGTTCGAGTAAAATTGGCAAGTTATTATATTTGAGTGACAGAACCGTTAGATATGTACGTTATTGTGGTGTTAATTCGGCTTTAGGATATAAAACTGCATTTAATAATGAAAGCATAATGATATATTGGAGGCGCGGATTAAAATAAATGAATTATTAAAATTGAAAGTATGAGGTGTTTCTGGAGTAAAATGGGTCTATAACAACGTACGCTTAACTTTTTATTACGGGGCTGTAGCCCTATAAGTTGCTACTTTTTTTGGTTCCTTATGAATCGAGGCGCCAGGAAATAGTTAATTAAGGTTACTGGACGGTTTTTTTATGTGATGTTTAAACCATTAAAAATTGGGTACCTATTGGTGTTGGGACAACTTTTGATACATTGAGAAAAGTGACTTAGACTGTGCATATGAAGTTGCAATTGCACATACGGGTTACTTGGCTTGCTCAGATTTAATAATTAAAGAAAGTTCATATATAGCGTGTCCCAAAAGTACCGATCGGAGTTTATCGTATGAAGCTTATAGAATTTAATCAAATGAATCGGTCGGTTGTTAAACACTATTTTATACGAATGTTTGGATAATATGGCAATGTTAGTTTATATACCAGGTGTCAATTTATTAACGTGAACATATGTCGGGAGTTGTATTTCCGCTTATTTACAGTTATGATCTCCTTCTTTGCGTGATTTTAGCTTGTTATATAGATTTTCTTTATATTTTTGTTATACCGGGTGGTGGTTAATTCTCGATGCGTGTGGCTATGGTGATGTGTACGTGTATGTTTGTGTTTAGTAAGAGTGATGACGGCGAGGTGGAGTGAACATTGACTCATATTATCGCTATTACTTAATTTATGCTCTTCTATTTGACGCTTACTTAATATTATGTTTCCTTTTTATTTTTCAGGTACTGCAACTAGAGTGACAGAACTAAATGGGTAATTATAATGAAATTAAGATGTTCGACCGATTTAATAGGTCGTTTCTCTTCTTTTTTTGTCAAGTACTGGGGATGCGGAGCAGAGGGTGATGTACCGGGTGGCCGGAAAATAGGTAAGTATTTTTGTTGCACGACTAATTAATTATTTTCTTTTATTTTTAGATAGGTGATAGGGGAGGACCGGTGATGGGGATGAAAGAAGAAAAAGAAACAAAAAAAATGTTCTAGCCGGAAACATAATAAAAAGGTATTTATCGGCTTAATCTATTTTTGCTAATAAGTATATGTATATATATATATATATATATATATATATATATATATATATATATATATATATAAGAAGAAAAAGAAAAAAAAATTTTATAGGCGCTTAACGCTTACTATAACTACTTAACAGGTGGGCGTAAGGCGTCAACGGACGGCGACTGGTGTCAAGCGGAGGCGCTGGACGTGACATAGTGCTGAACCTGCAAAGAAACATACTCTTATTAACATATGTATACATCTACATAAGAGTAATAACAATTTTAATAATCGTTTTTTATTACATGAATAGATGCATCCACGATATTCATAAAAAGTAAAATCATATTGCTTTAATAAAAATAAATATCAATTACTACACTTAACTTTCTTAAGAGATATCTACACTCGATACAAATCCAAATTATTTAAATTTCTCAATTTAACTTTGTTCTTCATATTAAAGCAGTCATTAATTAATGTGAAATTTGCTCTTACATTATACAAATTGTCGTAGATTAAAACTTTCAATATCAGTATATATTTTGGAATTGCTCCGACGGTAAATTCTACTATATAACAACAGTAAGTACGTAATCCCTTATAATTACTATCACGTACCACCATAATCCTTATCCCAATATTAATATCGTTGAAAATTTGTCAAATTAATCACAATCTACTTTTTATTTCAAAATTCAATTTTTCCAATTAACTATAATTACTTCTTTATCTTAAGATTGAATAAATACAGAACCATTGCAGATATAATCATAGAAATTTTTTCTTATTGTTAATTGATTCAAGTGTCATTGTGCGTTCATTGCATGTGCGATATTTGTCATGGTGTCATGGAGTTCCTAGAACTTCCTCAGCCTCTCGTTAGTGCCCAGTGAATTGTATTCTGACTACCAGACTATGTCAAATATACAATAACGGGATTCAACGCGCCTGCTTAATATTCTCAATCATCTTCAAATACATATACCATAAATTCAGTCGCTTTATTTCTAACTTTCTTTTTTTTTCTTTTCCAAATAAAATAAAATAAATGAGGTCTCAGACAACTGATTCTGAAATTCAACAAAATCTCTTTGTTGATTCTGAAGTTATATTAAAAACCTTAATCTAATTTATAGAAGAAAATAAAGAAAATATTATTTACAATTTAGACAATATCATTAAAGAGTTTTTAAATCAAGCTTCTATTATCATAATTCCAAATCAGTAAAAAAATCCCCTGATTTATTAGCTCTTAGAATACATTGATCCTGCTCTCGGTGGAGCCCTGGGTATAGCCGATTTAGACAGATTACCCAAAAACTAAATAGAAAACAACTCTGTTATTGACACCTAGGTAGACGATAACAGTGGGTCACTGCACGTGGCACATTACACGTAATAAATAAAATTTTCAACGTATCGAAAGTTTTTTTTATAAACTATTGAAAAATCGAGTTTTAAATAACTGTGAGTTGTTAAAATTACAGAACAACATCCTGTCTTGAATATATTGAAGGTAAAATCACGATATATTTACTTATAGATGTTTATTTTATTATTTTATTTATTTAACAAAAATTTAATATATATATATATATATATATATATATATATATATATATATATATATAAATTGAATTAGCCAAAGAGTCACCGTGCAAAAATTAATTTTTTCGCAAAATTAAACTTGACAGATTGTCAAGATTTAATTAAAAATTGTATTTCTTGGTTTAAGACTATCAATTCCTTATTCCCCCTTTATCACCCTTGTGAAAATTGATGAAAAAAATATTGGTCCGAGAGTCGCTGAATCGAGAATCAAACCCGAGTCTTTCGCTTGCCGGGTGACTGCTCTTACCTCTAAGCTATTCAGACCCTTTCAATCCAACACTTTTCTTTGCTTTATAACTGTTGGTAAATAACGCCGTAATTTAGGCCGAGGCGCCTAAATAAATATTAAGAATATTGTGTTGTCGGTTCTACATATTATCAGATATTTTTCTTGCCAATTTTTCTACAGGGAGGTAAAGGGGAATAAGGAATTGGTAGTCTCAAACCAAAAGACACAATTTCTAATTAAATCTTGGCAGTCTGTCAAGTTTAATTTCGCGCGGTGGCTCTTTGGCCGATTCAATATATACTCGTATATATATATATACAGGGTGTTCCAGAACAACCTTCCGTCTGTAAAATGATGTATTTCTGACACAATTCTAAGACAATTTTTCCTTTACCAAAATTTGATTTGAAACGTAGTTTTTGTGTTATAAGCAAAAATAGTTAGCAAATCACGCGTCGAGTATAGAAGGCAAACAGGAGCGGTACGGCGCACCGCGAACGCGGGCGCAGCTGACTGTTCGACGGGTGATTACCGCCGCATGAGTCGCTAACTAACTATTTTACCTTATAGCATAAAATTATGTTTTAAATAAAATTTTGGTAAAGAAGAAAATGTCTTATAATTACGTCAGAAATACGTATTCCTTAAAATAACATTACTTTAATGACCAAAAGTTGTTCCGGATCGCCGGCCGTCGGACGCTGCGATCAGCTGATTGCTACACGCGATGTGTGTATGTCTGAGTGTGTGCGTAAAAGGAAGGGACAGAGTGAGTGAAAGAAAGAGAGAGAGAGAAATAACCGCTTTCGCGACGGCGACGCTGCTTCGATTGTCATCGACATTGTCGTCAACAACTTCAGACTGATCGATATATTGATTTTCCGGCTCAGCTGAGAGACACATCGTGTGTAGCAATCAGCTGATCGCAGCGTCCAACGTTATTTTAAGGAACACTTATTCCTGACGTAATTATAAGACATTTTCTTTTTTACCAAAATTTTATTTAAAGCATAATTTTATGTTATAAGATAAAATAGCGACTCATGCGGCGGTAATCACTCGTCGAACAGTCAGCTGCGCCCGCGCTCGCGGTGTGCCGCGCCGTTCTTATCTGCCTTCTGTACTCGACGTGTGATTTGCTAACTATTTTTGCTTATAACTCAAAAACTAAGCTTCAAATCAAATTTTGGTAAAGGAAAAATTGTCTTAAAAATGTGTCAGGAATACGTCATTTTACGGACAGAAGGTTGTTCTGGGACATCCTGTATATATGGAAGAGAGGTTAGAAAAAAGAGAGAGAGTGAAAGTAAGGGTTTTGAAAGAAAAAAGGTGAATAGGAGATGAAAGTGAGGGTGGAGGAGAGAATGGAGGGCTAGTGGAAGATGGGGGATTGGAGTAAGGTGGAGGACAGGCATAGAAGGAGAGATATAAGAGTGTGAAAATGGGGACGAGAAGAAAGAAGATGACATGGCGAATTGGATGGTATAAAGGAGGACGAAGAAACGAGGTATGAAGGAAGCGAAGAGGAAGGAGATGAAAGATCAGAAAATGGAGAGAGGACAGCGGAGGAAACGGATGACGTGAAAGGTGGTGTGGAGATGGATTAATAGAGTAATTAACAGAGAAAGAGGTGAAGTGAGAGATGAAGGTAGAGGAGAGTGGAGGGGAAAGGAGAGAATGGTGGGACATAGCAAGACGGTAATATCGGTGAGCAGGTGCGGCGCGGCAGAGAGAAAGAGTTAAGGAAGTCAACGGTAGATGGCGGATAGAGTCACAGATTAATAAACAGATAGCCAAAGGTCCCGGTTTAGCCGAGACCGGCACTTCTCACTAGTTTCAGCGCCATATCATAGTAGCGGCCAACACAGTAACTATTTGTACGATAAAACAGGTCAAACGAAAAGAATTATATTGCTAAAAGCGCATCAACGAGATATTATTAAAGACCGGTGAAAAAAGTAATTATTTCATATTTTGTATATGAAATGTATTAATGCAATTTGCACGTATACAATAAATTTTTTTCGGTAAGTAGCAATTTTTTATACTGTGATTGATAATTTCTTCCTTTTTTTTTTGACAATTTTATATAAAATAAATGTAAAAAATGCAAAATCAGCCTAATGGAAATGTATGAAATCGGTCTATCTTTATATTTTTGGCCTTGAATAAAATTAATAAAGCTTATAAAATCAATTAGACACAGTTCTGTTTGTATGTACGTGTAGCTCACACGTACGTGGTTCGCATTTATGTGCGCATACTTTCTCAACAGGGTGAGGAAACATGCTCATTGCAAATTTATTTTTATATATGTAATAATAAATAAAATTAAATTTTGTATATAAAATAACAATATAATAATTTATATAAAAAATTGATACTAAAAATATTTAAAATTAAAATTAAATTCTTGATAATATATTTTTTTAATTATATATTTTTTTAATTATTTATTTCACTTAATCGTGTTTTGTGGCATCAGTTCTTTTTTTTTCTTTGCTTCCTTTTTTTACTACATTTTCATTTTATATATGTAGTAATACAATTCAACGATAATATACGTTCAAAAATTCATCTGATTGTGAGTTAACAGGAGAATATATATTTCGTGAAGGAAGTAATATGCAGATCGAAAAGCGGAATATGTCTTAAAATTCGCCCGAAAATTAATTTTTATTATTAGGAGAATATATTTCGCAAAGAGGTATTTGCTTTGCAAAAAGTTTGCGAAATATATTCTCCCAATAATAACGAAAATAAATTTTCGGGCGAATTTTAAGACATATTCCGCTTTCCGATCTGCATATTACTTTCTTCACGAAATATATATTCTCCTGTTAACTTACTCCATTACTTTGGCCTGCTGTCGATATTGATGCAGCGAATCTTGCACTTAACATTTGTAAAGCCCTTTTCACATTCATGGCTTCAAAGTTGTTTGGATAAAAGTACGCGTAATGTGGCCCAATAAATTAGAAGTACTTAATTTTCTGTCAAATTCCCACGTTGCATATAAGTCGTAAAAAGACATAATTATTTCTCTCTTCATGTAAATATACTTATGCGATCTTTTTTGGCAAATCAATCGCTTGATAAGATGAGGCCAATCGAAAGAAGCATTATAAGTTTCACTGTTTAATGAGAAAAATGGCTCATCTGGTGAAATATTCCAATTATTGAAAGCTTTCCTGTTTGGTCCATCTTGATCGCATGTAATCAATTTTACATTTGCCCGTACATGTTTTAATTTTTCTAAACATATTTTGGTGAGTTGCACAATCTTCTTATGTGTTGAATTTTTTCCTGTTAAAAAGTATGCTACTAATTGGCGCCAAGGATTTTCTGCATTAATACTGTCAAGGCAAAATAGTAAAATATTTTCCGCTGGTTCATTGTTTCGTCTATAGGTCCAAGATCTATTAATCCTTCAATGAGATTATATTTCCGACTATATTCTTCAAATTTTTTTTATTGACATCTCATCAAATTTCAAACAACAAACTGTCTGAGAAGATGGTAGTTTAGACAAATTTTCTTGAATTTTGGAAAATATTTCCTCACAGAATCCTGGTCGAATTTCTGTTTCAGAAATCTAATTTCTTACAGAAGATACTGATGGAAGATTTAATCCAGCCTTTCTCATCCGTGAATATCCACTTGCTGAATAAAAAAACATTTGTTTTGCAAGATTTTTTTCTTCTTTTGTATATTGTGACCTTCCTTTGTGTAGTTGAAGTTTTATCATTGTTCTTGCAAGTGGCTTTTTACACTTCTTTCCATCCAAAAATTCATTAATACTATGTTTGCAAACATTCTTTCTTTTTCGAATTTCAGCACTGTGACGTTGCAACATAGCATTGATAGTTTTTTGTTTTTTTCTTCTTTGCTCAAGAAACTTTTTTAATTTAAAATTCTATTTCTTTAATTTTTCGATTTCATCCATTTTATCTTTCGTTATACATTTGTTGATGAGTTAACTTCTTTTGCACGTTTTCTTTTCGCTTCTTTTGTACATTTGTTGTTATTTCCACTTCTTTTTGAGTATTGTCAACAAATAATGGACATTGATTTTCCGTATTGAGCCATTCCAGATGAGGACAGATATGAAGGAGAGAAGGAGTGTATGATGGGAAGAAATGAAGGCGATGACGATGAAGGTGGAGGTGAGGTGCGAGTTGTGAATAGGCAGAGAGAGGGGAAGCCAAATGAGTGGAGTGCGGAGAAGGAGAGGGGGAGGAGGAAGAGGATTATCAAGGAACCGGAAGCAGCGAGGGAGAGAAAGAAGGAGAAGAGGGCCAAGAGAGAGGAGGGGGGACAGAGGAGAGGGAAGAATGAGGAGATGAAGAGTTGCAGGGGATGAGAGAAATGGAACAGAAAATCGGGGAGAGACGAAGGACGGAGAGGTATAACAAGAAGAGTGAGGAGAGTAAGGAGTAGACGGAATGGAAGGAAGGAGAAGAAGAATGTTTTAAAGAGCTGGCAAATGCAGTTGGAGACGTGACGAAAGGTTAGGAGGAGGAGAGGCGATAAGACAAAGTGAAGAGAGGAGTAAGCGGGAGAACAGAATAAAGGAGAGAAGGAAGAAAGCGCAAAGAGGAGGAAGAGAACAGGGAGAGATGGACGAGCTGAAGCGGGGAAAAGGGAAGAAGGATAGGCAGCAAGAGGAAGTGAGGTGTAACGAGGATGCATGAGAAAATGAAGAGAGAGTGAGAGAGAGAAAGAGGGAAAGAGAGGGAAAGAACGGGATATGAGTGGAGACTCGGCTGTAGAGGTAGAAAATGAAGGAAGAGGAGGAGGATAGAAGGTTGAAAGGCGAAAGAAAAGGGGCGTGAGGCAGGGAGCGAGGTTCTTTAAAATGTGAAGGCTCAAGGCCAGGATCGTGTGGGCAGATTTTGAACACAGAACTATGTATATAATAGAGGTGCGAGGAGGAATGAGGTCTGGTGATGTAGTTAGGTAAATTGCATAGATTTAAAGAAGTGTATGTAAGGAGTTAGAGGAGAGAGAGAGAGAGAGAGAGAGAGAGAGAGAGAGAGAGAGGGAAAGGGAAAGAGAGAGTGAGAGTGAGGGTAAATGGCCAGGTTACTAGGAAAAAAGGGGAGAGTAACAGCGATGAGAATGAGAGAGAGAGAGAGAGATTGAAAGAGGTTCGAGGATAATGTTGGCGGTATATTATTGTAAATTGTAAATATGTAAGATATGTATGTTGGGACAACGAAAGAGGAGGTATTTTAAGTGTTAGAATATAGAATTACAGAAGAGAGAAAGATATGAGGAGGTTTATAAGTTAAGATAGTTGAGGGACACATGTGGGGCAGAGAGAAAGAGAGAGAGAGAGGGGGGGAGAACGCGAGAGATGAAAGAGAAGGTATTTTCTTTTGTGAAGGGAAGAGGAAGAGGGAGGGAGAAGCAGAGGGTTGGAAAGGTGTAAGGAAGGACAGGGGACGTAGGGTAGGGAGAGAAGCATAGATTGTGAGGTCGCTAAATGGCCAGGATCGGGATATGAGGATGTATTGTTAATGTTGTACAAATATATAAAGTTTTTGATGTGAAATTAGATTGTAATCCTGAGGGTAAATGCAATAAATATACTATGTATATATATATATTTGATAATATCTAGAACCGACAACACAATATTCTTAATATTTAAAAATTTAATTTCTTTAGTTACTAAATGTTGATTTTGTACTAAGTTCAAGTATCATTTTTGTTTCATATATTTATGGTCACCAGGATGCCCATATTACCCGCACTTTATCTCATTTTATGACAGTGTTTCTGAAAAGTATGTCTTCTTTAAATCTTTTAGTATTTCATTTAATCCAAAATATAGTATCGTTAACCAATGAAATAGAAAACCCTATGACGTGTATTAATTGATTCTCAAATGTCTAATGATTTTTTTATTACACAAAAATAAACTGGGAGGCTACATTATCATCTCTTTTTTTCTACAATTTTAATTTATTACCCCTCTTTACAGGAAGCGGTTATAGAAAAAAAATGTTTTATACATAAGTTTTTTTAACTTTGAGGGGGACATAAGAAGTCACTGGTTTGACCTTAGACAATTGTTTGAAAATCATATTAAGGTCACTTTCAATTTCTTAAATGGAAACTCTTATTTTTAATGCATAATTTTTGTAGACTATTTTAAGAGCTTTTTTCAAAAGATATAATAAAGTATATAAAGTACTTAGTTTCATTTTTCTGTGCATAAAAATATTAAAGTAAGATTATCAAAAACTAAATATTTTACAAAATATTTTACATTTTATATCAAAAAATTATTAGCTTAATCCTTATAATACAAGAAGTACTTAAGAGAAAAATATTTTATTATAGTATTATTGTAGTATTTTGGAAAATTCTTGAGAGAAGCTACAAGAATATGCATTAAAAAATATGCATTTCCATTTAAGAAATTGAAGGAAACTTTGTAATCTTCAAATAACTATCTAAAGTCAAACCAATAACATTATCTTATGTTTCTCTCGAAGTTAAAAATCTTTTGTATGAAACATTTTTTCGTATCTTTCATACTTTTTGAAATATTTAAATAGATAAATAGATAAATATTAAATATATAAATAGATAAATTAAAATGTACTACTTTGTATATGTATACAGGATGTTTCATTTATCTCTTACACCTCAAATAATTTTTATTTTTGATTGTACAACAAAATGTTTCAAATAAAAAGTTGTTTGACTTAAAGAGGGACAGAAGATGTCGCTACTGATATTTTTTTAAAAGACTTCAATGTTAAATATTTTTTTTATAAAATTACTGTAATTTTTTTATAAATTGATACTTATGTAACATTCTCTATAAAAAATTATAAGGGTAGAATGGCTAAAAATGAATAGTTTACGAGATATTTTATATTTAATTTTGACATAATCTTACGTAAATTATAACTACGGAATATTATACTTACGGAATTATTATACTTACGAAAATATTTCGTAATATTTTACGAAATATTTCATAATTTACGTAAGATTATATCAAAATTAAGTATAAAATATCTCGTAAACTATTCATTTTCTGATTTTATCTTTTAATATTTTTATACATAAAATAACGAGAGAAATCGATTAGTGCAAAGAAAACACATAGTTGTTTTAAAAAAATGTGTAATTTATACATAACTATTAACTACATATTTTTTTACATTAATCGATTTCTCTCATATTATATTGTGTATAAAAGTATTAAGGTAAAATGATAGGAAAATGAATATTTGACGAGATATTGTATAATTTATGTAAAATCATATCTAAAGTATAAAATATCTCGTAAACTATTCATTTTTTGGCCAATCTATATCCTGTAACTTATAAAATATTGCTTAAAATTAATTTATATAAAAAAAATATAGTAGTCCCATTTAAAAAAAAACAAATAATCTTTAAATCATTTTAAAAAAAGCCTTTTAAAAAAATGTCTATAGCGGCGTCTTCTATCCTCTTTCAAATCAAATTTTTATTTGAAATATTTTATTGTACAATTAAAAATAAAAAAGTTATTTGAAGTATAAGACTGCGATCCGATATTTAACTCTCAGGTCCAAAATGCGCTTACAGCGCTGAAATATATCGCTCTATCTTTGTTTGATATTTGTTGTTAAACGAAGACAATTGATGCTTACAGCGCTGTAAGCGCATTTTGGACCTAAGAGTTAAATAAAATACCCAGTATATGTATATATATTTTGTATATACAGGGTATTCAATAGACTCATAATGGAGATTATACTAATGAAATTTATCTAATATCTATATACTTAAATATATAAATGTTTACTTTTTGCAGTTTATTCACAAAAATTTAATTAAGAAAGAAAAAAAACAGAGAGAAAAACAAAAAGAAAAAAAATTGAAAAAAAGAAGAGTAAAAAAAAGAAAAAAGTAGAGATAAAAAAGGTTTGTATATATTTTTTAAAATTATTTTAATACATCCAATTCTCTTTTTACATGATTTTTATATGCTTTTTTAAGTAATTCTTTTTACATGATTTTTTAAAATAATACATTTTTTAAATTATTTTTATAATTTTTTATGTATACAGGGTGTACCCTGTATTATATACGAATTGCCGGATCAACTCTCATGGGTAGATAGAGCGTGTTAAACTTAAAGAGAAAATTCTTATATTATTTTGCTAAATTCGCAATAATTAATGAAATATAAACTAGTAAAGATCGGCCAATCCGAACCAGTATAAACGTGCGACGCAAAGAAACCTCCTCTTGTCACTTGATATTAAGCGCGCGAAGACGCCTCCCACTTGTTATCTGATATTAGGCGCGCGGCGAGACAGGGGTGGAGTACTCTACAAAGGACATACAAAGGACGTACTGAAAGAGACACATACAGTACGCGTTGCGTTTATATGCATGTGATTCTTTCAGTTATCATACACGGCAAAAAATTATATGACTTGATAAAAAATAATATGACTTGATTACTCGAATAATCAGTAATTAATTATCTAAAATTTTTTTATTACTGTTGGAGTAATTAACGTCGAAAATTATTTGATTACTTGGATAATTATAGTCGAAAATTATTTGATTACTTAGATAATCAGTAATTAAAGTAGAAAATTTTAGTAATCAAATCTATAAATTTTTCTATTCAGTAATTAAGGTCAGATGCTTCTTATTTAGTTAATTGAAAAAATTTTAGGTTTGATTACTAAAATTTTCTACTTTAATTACTGATTATCCAAGTAATCAAAAAATTTTTTTCTCGCATCGAACTATTCTCTCTCAACTTCTCTCTCTCTCCCTCTCTCTCTCTCTCTCTCTCTCTCTCTTTCTCTCACGAGAGCGCGACATATGAAATGTGCTATCGTTTCCACACCACCTTGCGGTAGATTGCATAGCGCATTTTTTTTATAGTGGTATTCCCAATAGGTCTAATCCACTCTCATAATTTAATGTACTGTTCGAAGTGCCTTCCTCTTTCTTGTACACAGAGTTTGGCCCTTCGAATAATATTGCGCGTTGAACGATACGTCATTTCTGGCGTGATAGTACGAAAGCTCCCAGAATTGCTTCTCGTACTTCAGCTTCTGTACCATCACGCCTCTGTTCAACTAAATTTTTAATATAGCCCCATACAAAATAATCAAGAACTCTTAAATCTGGCGATCGCGCCAGCCAGATAATTGCCACCTCGACCTATCCACCTGTCCGGATAATGCGCGTTTAAAAATTCGCGAACCTGCCGCGAAAAATGCGCAGGAGCCCCATCGTATTGATAAATTAATTGTGCCCGTGCGCGTAGAGGAATATCCTCGAGAAGTGTGGGCAAAATATTTTGTAAGAAATTATAATATACTTGCCCATTTAATCGGGGCGGTAGAAAATAGGGGCCAATCTGAAAATTGCCGAAAAAAGTAATTTTTTGAAGCTGTAAGAGAAAATTTCTTGAGTTACTCAGTGAAGTTATTACTTACGATTTGGTTTGCAGTTATTTCTGCCCATACATTTATTGCCCAGCGATATTGGAAGGCGTGTTCTCGTATGGCATACGGATTTTCATCCATCCATATCAAAAAATTATGCCTATTAAATATACCATTTGGCGTGAAAGTGGCTTCGTCGATCCACAAAATTCGGTCGGGAAAAGAGTTATCCCGCCGACATTGTGCAAAGTGTGACGTCCCGCCAAAAAAATTTCAAATTAAATTTTTCAAAATATAAATATACCGCTAGAAATATTAACACATGCTATAATATATACGTATATATCTCAAATTCAGCTTAATAAAATATTTTTTCGAGCAAAGTATTATATAGTTATTAAATTGGATATTGCTTGCTTACATAGAAGTGTTAACAGAATAATGCTGACCCTTATCAGTAAAGAAATCACATAATTGCAATCATTAGACTACTATATATATTGATTTTCTAAATAGAAGCTGAAATTCTTCCCATTAAAATATATAGAAATATATGTTACCATATTCTGATATTAATCAGAATCATTGAAATTCAATAAATAGATTACGCGATTGTAACAGAAATATTTTCAAAATCATTATATTAATATATCAATACCAAATCATACTAAAAATCGCTTTATCAATTTCTTAATTATTATAATGAAAAAAATAATAATAAAAAAAAAAGGAAATATTATTTAGTAAAACATACATTAAAAGGGAATGCGCACATTATATTCAAAAGATTAGACAGAGTTAAAAAGAGTTAAAACGGCCTAACCCATTACTGGATCCTCACGGCGGGGGCGTATTCTGACATGTATCGAATGCGCGTGGCCTGTCAGGAGGATCCGGACCCGAATGTAAGAAGACCCCTGCCACCAAGAGTCATGGCGAGGCTCAGGCTCCAGGCTCGGCGGCGCAGGTTAGCCGAGTGGGAAGAGGGCCTGTCCAACGCAAGGACAGGTCTACGCGCTGTCGAGGCTATCCGCCCAGTCTTAATTGACTGGGTGGACCGACGACACGGCGCCCTCGATTTTAGGACAGTACAGGTGCTTACGGGGCACGGTTGCTTCGGGGAGTACCTGCACCGGATAGGAAGGGAACGGTCGACCGCTTGTCATCATTGTGACGCCCCGGTGGATACGGCTGAACACACCCTGGCCGAGTGCCAGGCGTGGGAAGGGCAACGTCGTGCCCTCCGGGGCGCCATAGGGGAAGAGGTCTCCCTATCTGCCATGCGAGCCATGGTAGATGGGGAGGACCAGTGGAGGGCGGCCGCCTCTTTCTGTGGGGACGTCATGTCCCGGAAGGAGGCGGCCGAAAGAGAGAAGGAGGGTTTTAGTGGGTATACCCGACCATAATTAATTGGTCGGGTGAGTCCCACATACCCTCTGGGAGTCCCCGCTCCCAGGGGGATGCATAAAGCATTTCTCAATGTAAAAAAAAAAAAAAGGCCTAACCCATTATCTAGAATTAATTTCATAATAATATGTAAATCTACATGGAAGATTCTTTTCTTAGTGCAATTGATGAAAAAGTAATAATCTAAAAGCATAACGTATGACAAATATTACTATATACATATATATCTATATATACCTATATATACAGGGTGTCCCCGAATTGGCAGATCAACTCTCGTGGGTAGATAGAGCGTGTTAAACTGAAGAGAAAAATCTTATATCATTTTGCTAAATTCGCAATAATTAATGAGATATAAATTAATAAAGATCGGCCAATATGTGTCAGGATAAGCGCACGGCGCGAAGAAGCCTCCTACTTGTTATTTGATACTAGGTGCGCGGCGAGACAATAGGCGGAGCGCTCTATAAAGGACGTACAAAGAACGTACAAAGGGCGTACTTAAAGAGACACGTACAGTGCGTTCTGCGTTTATGTCTTGCCGCGCGCCAAGTATCAAGTAACAACTGGGAGGTTTCTCCGCGCCGTGCGCTTATACTGGCATGGATTGGCCGATCTTTATTAATTTATATCTTATTAATTATTGCGAATTTAGCAAAATGATATAAGATTTTTTTGTTCAGTTTAACACGCTCTATCTACCGACGAGAGTTGATCCGTCAATTCGGAGACACCTTGTATATATATATATATATATATAAAAGGGAATTAGCCTCCTATGCTAAAGTAAAACTATAAGGAATCACGATAGACAAGAATTATAAATTTATAAATGACAGTAACAAATTGCAATAATTAAATCTTCCATCTATATGGAAGTATCTATATACTATTATAGTATCTATATACTATTATAAAAGTAGACATGTCAATAAGAAATATGTGATACAACAAGAGAGAAAAATTAAAGGAAATTTAAATACAAAAGCATAATTAATAAGTGAAAAGAAAATAAGAAATATTAAGATATAATAATTTTGAGAATGAATATTAACTCTTGCTATAGCTAAATTAATAAGTTTCTCTTGCTGTAAAAAGAATTATAATATAAGAGTGCGAAATTATTTTATAATACAAAGAGCTTTTCATTCGCATGATGACGCAATAGGCGGCGGCGAGAAAGACTCAGTGAAACCGAATATTATCCTTATCTATTGACGCAGAGACTCAGTGAAACTAAATATTATGTCAACGCAGAGACTCGATGAAACCGATATTAGCTTATTTTTCGACGCAGTGACTCGACGAAACTAAATATTACAGCAACGTGCTTTTGATATTCACCGCTGAATATCAACTTAAGATTAAGAAGAGCTCGCCGCTTCTGACGTCTTCGAAGGCGGAGAGTTCCCTCACCAAGATCAAGAATTCATCTCCATCCGGACGAAGTAGCCAACCCGGGAAATCTTGGATCCACCGGACGCCTAGAGGGAGGTGACTTCAGAGTGGGGACGGACCGCAAAGCGTCAGTCGAGCTTGCGGATAGAATCAGTCACCAGTCAATCTTTATCCTAACAAGTCACATTAAAAATCTTCATCCGGTTAAGTCGCCAATACCCCTTCAAACCGTTAACTAACATCTCTCCGAAACGTTTAGTCCGAAGTCGTGAAAAGTCGTCTCCGAGTCTTTATTCACTGCGTCCTAAAATCAAATCTTAACTTAGTTTTTCTCAGCTATTTTGTATTGTCAAGATAGATCTTTAATAATACTTTACTTTTTCGTCTTCGCGACTCGTCTTATTTTATAATTCATATCTGTGACTCACTCTATTTTATAATTTAGAATTACTACTTTATTGTTAATTAATTTCCAATTTCTGGTACAGTGCGGTTGTACCTTTTGCTTTCAAATTGTAACCAACATTTATAATCATTACTTGCAATCTCTGTAAAATCTTCAAGCTTTTAAAATACATAGTTGCTTATTTCACAATATTCACAAGTATATTCACGCATACATTATATATTTATTTACAATTATAGTTTTATATTTTTATTTTATATTATAATTTTAGTAACAATTTATAAGTTTTATTTTTAATTATTTTAGATATTTTAATTTATTAATTTATTCATAACCATTCTATCATAAACATTCGTTTATTTCAATAAAATAAATAAGTTCTTTCATTATAGTGAAATAACAGCCTACGTCAGTTCAATATTTCAAATTAAATCAACCGTAAGAAATGGTAGAACAACGCATCTTTTTAATTTTATTATGAGCAACGATGAAGTTACCATCCAAATTGCTGCCTGGAATGATTTAGCCTTTAAATATGTAGACATAATAACTCAAACAGAACAAGTAAGATATATTTATATAATATTAAAGTAAAGTTTTTTTATATAATATTATATAATATTAATTATATATTAATTTATATAATTTTATATAATATTACATTTAAATATATTTATATAATATTATTTATTATATTAATTAAAATAAATTCTTAAATTGTAGGTTTATACTTTACAAAAAGTGGTACCTAAAATCCTTTCGAGGAAAGAAGTTTTACATAATGCTTTGTTTCCATATGAATTATTAATCCGAAGTTTCACTACTATCGTGTCTATTGGTATTTATAAAATATCAAAAGAAATTGAAACAATTTCTTTGATTAAAATGCATAATGCCAGAACAAAAAGTGGTTCAATAATAGGTAATTTGATATCATAATGTCTCTCATATGTCAATCGATATATTTAAATTCAAACTTTTTAATTATCCAAAATTAAATTTTCATTTTTTTTCATTTTTAATTGTGAATTTAATAATAATAATCAAACAATAATAACAACGATATCAAATGTAATAACAATAACCAAATATAACAATAATTTAAAAAATTTAACTTAAGCCACACTTGACAATAATCTTGATAATAATCCTTCATAATATGCAGCATTGATATCCCAGCACTGATAATAGAAATAAAAGGGATATATTCTACAGATCATATTAAGATAATAATGTCTTATAAACATGTGTCCGCAAACGCATGCCCTTTGAGTTACAGCCTTCTAAAGTTTCCCTAAAACTTTAATTTTCTTTACACCGTCGTAAATTTGGACTTTGAATTTTATGTAACTCGGTATGTATATGTATTTGTGTGCATTTTATTCATTTCTTGTCATCAAAATTATCTAAAAAAAAAATTTTGAAGGGGAATTTAATAAAGAAAGCCTATTTTTCAATGTATCAAAACATATCTAGATACAATAAATTTAAAATATGTTAACATTTTATAATTTAAAATATTAACATATTTCAAATTTATTGAATCCAGACATAAGTTTGGACACATTAAAATGTAAATTCCCATTATTAAATTTCCCTTCAAAATTTTTTTAGACAATTTTAATAACCAAAAATGAAATGAATAAAACGCACAAAATACGTATACATCCAGAATGTCATAAAATTCGAAATTCAAGTTTCAACAATGTACAGAAAATTGAAACTTTTTGGAAAAACTTTACAAGATTGTAACTCAGAAAAGAAGCGTTTTCGGAAATATGTTTATAAGATATTTTTACCATAATTTGAACATATATATAGAATAGAATATGCTTCTTTCATTTCTACTATCAATTCTGGCACACTCTGTATATTTGTTTTCATAAAAATTCCTAATTATATGAATTAATTATTAAACTATTTTAATTTTATTTACAGAAATGAAGCAATGTAAAAATGATTTTTGAAAAATCATCTAACAATTTTTATATCGGAGCGATTACAGATGAGTATTATAAACTGTCTGTTTTGATAACATGTGATGGAGAATTTGAACTTCACTTATGATTCACCAATTAAAATAACAGAAAAATACGAATGCCTGAAGATAAACCTCCATATCTTTCGGTTTCGTCAGTAAAAAATGTAGTACAATTAATTGATGTGGAAAAAATGTCATTTTTGCAAACCTTAAATAGATATCATCCTATCCCATAAATTTTAACACCAAATTATCTCCTTTACGAAGAGACAATTTAGCGTTAAAAATATTAATATTTTATATATTTAAGTAACATATTTTACATATTTAACTAACATTATATTTTAAATATTTAGTATTATTATATGTATATTTTATTTCAAATATTTAGTATTATTATGTTTCAGTTTCTCGTTCTCATTTGCAGTTAACATACATATGTATATTGATATAATGTTACAAATAAATTCAGAAAAAGAATAAATATAAATGATCTTTAATTAAATAATTATCTCCATAATTTTTTATTCAAATTCTGAATTTCTTTCTAACTCACGATTATAAATTATTCATTTATATTATACTTATTCTTCAGAGTATCAGTAATACAGTCATAACAATTTGTTTCATTTCTTTACTTAAATAATATAAATATTTTTTATGTATTTATAATTCTTCAAATATATATATATATATTTATTATATAAATTGAATGATTTATTATATGAATGAACAACGCGATGGACACCTTCTTTCAGGAAACAAAGTATATAAGTTCATCGCGTCATTAATATTTCGTCATGCTTCACCGAAAATGAAAATCATTTCAACTTTTTCTGCAGTGGTAAGGTATTCCATATTTAACTTAAAGTTCACTATTATAACTGCAGAAGAACAGCGCGAATACCGCGATTAGCGCGATAAATATCTATCGACTAAATATCCGAGAGATCTGTAGCGACAACTTCTGTTAATATCGCGCTGTTCTTCTGTTTACAAAAAAAATCGAAACATTTCAACCGCGCAATAGTGCTTCTTTTGTTGTGTGTTTGTTGTGTAAAATAGAGGCTATTATTTTGAGCATTTATTGTGATACGTTTATTTTATTCGTTTCGAATAAAAATCGGAATTACTTCGTACAATATCTCCGAAAGTAATGATTAAATAAAAAAATGTTTCGGACAAAAGTTAATTGTTTTTTTACATAGAATATGCTTCTGCCATAAAAAATATAGGTTTTCATTTGAAAAAACAAAGTTGACCTTGAAATCACCTTGAGGACGTTCACCAAATGAAAAAGGAATCATGCCAGTAAAAACTCGTCCTCGAAATTCATTCGACACGTGTTTCAGCGATTTTTGTTTTTCCTCTTTATTTTCGAGTTACTTCGATGTCTCAAGTTAAATGGGACACCCTGTATATTGTAGCGCTTTATGTGTAATGGCTCGCAGGATGGTGTCCAAATAGTGAAAGAAGCTTGACTGTATATGTGGTGTATTCCTTTATTTGTGCTATTATGTTACAATTAGAAACAAACGTGATAAAACTTTAAAATATGTTAGTACAATGGATTCAAACGTTGAACCTTGGATTTATCCAATATACTATCCACATGGTATACAAGATTGGCACGATAATATTAAATAAATCAATGGAAAACGTATAACTAGATTTATGTACATTCAATATCGAATGGCTTTACGTGACAATATCAATATTTTATTAATGGGTAAACGATTATTTCAATAATGGCTTGTTGACAACTATATATAAATAGAAAAGAACTATAAATAGAATAAATAGAATATAAATAGTATAAATAATATAAATAGTATAATAGAACTATAAATAGTATAAATAGAATAGAACAGAATTAATTAGTGTAAAGAAAATAAAAAACAGTTGAGAGTGGAAAAGCATCAGGGACTAATCGATTATTTAGAAAAAAAAGCGATTGATGCTAATGCTCGTGTTGGACGAGTAATATGATTCTTCCATCGACATTTATTGGTTCACCTCGAAATATGATGCAAAATTATCAAGATGCGATGGCTATTGTTCGTAAATATGGTAAACCAGATGTTTTTATTACAATGACTTCTAATCCAAATTGGTTCAAAATTGAAGAAAATTTATTTCCAAATCAACAACCTGCTGATAGACCTGATATTTGTGCTAGAATGTTTTTAATAATCCAGCTCCCTCCAACAAAAAAACGTCAACGGGGAATTCTTAATCCTACTTTACAGTTCCGTATTTACCGGATTTAACGGAACAATTCAAAAACTTTTTCAAAAACATGGACATTAAATTGTCGTATTGCAGTAAAAATAAACTTGACAGATTTATTAAAGTGCACAAGAGTTCGGTTCCAAATTATTGTAAATCCAATGTGGTCTATAAAATCGATTGTTTAGATTATGATGCTTCATACGTGGGACAAACATCAAGGATGTTAAAAACTAGAATTTCTAAACATAAATCTCAAATTAACAGGAATATCCGCAATTTTTCCGTCGTGACTAATCAAAGACTGTTGCATAGCCACGAGTTTAGCTGGAATGATGTGAAAGTGTTAGATGAGGAACCTTTTTATAGTAAGAGATTGACTTCTGAAATGCTTTTTATCAAAAGACAGAAGAACGGGTTAAACCTTCAAACGGATACCGAAACTTTTCCATTGCTATATAACAAGCTGATAAATAAACTTCCCAAAAAATTAAAGATTAGAGATCCATATATATATATATATATATACTGACTAACGAAAGAATTTTTGACAGTAATAGTTTGACACTCTAACAACGTTTTCACTCAGCTCACCTTCACTTTTAAAGTATAGTTGCGATTTTTGACATTGTAAGTAGACATTTATTTTACGTAAAGTTTGGTGACTTGATATATCGATAACCATTTTTTATCATCTACAGGATTCCTGTGGTATTGCATTCAAGTCACTAATCTATTAAGCATATTTTGATCTACTCTTTGTGGCTCACTAACTACGAAGAAACACATGCATCGGCTATATATATTATAACTATTAGTGCGAGTTTAATAATGCTTTGATTATTTTTATTCTGTCCATCGCGTTACATACTGGACTGATTCTGTTTTAGTATTTTTCTAAGGATTTTTTTAGTTAGACCTCAATTACGTATTATAATTGTTTAATTAATACTGTTCGTTAAATTTTTTTAAAATTATTTTTTAACTCCTAATGTCGCCATCTATCTCAAATGAGATATTTATCGACTTGTGTGATAAATAATATTTGTCTTGCTAAATGTGATCTCAGTGGATCACTTCTAATTATATATATTGATTACATCAATTAATCATCTAATTAAATCTTGGGAAATTTTCTTCTTAAGTCTTCGAGTCATCTTTTCTTTCATTAGTTTTGATGTTAATTCATTTGAATGCTGGCCAAGTCGGTTACTGTAATTTCTGCTGTGTTGTCTAATCTCCTCTTTAATAGTCCTAATGTTTAAGATCCTTATGTAGTGTCCTGTTTGTGACGTACCATGGAGCTCTGGTGATAATCCTGAGCGTTTTAGATTGAAATCTTTGAAGAATTTCAATATTGGCGTTAGAAACAGTACCCCAAAGTTGAATACCATAGGTCCAGACTGGTTTAAGAATACTCTTATACAAAAGGATTTTGTTTTCGAGAGTTAACTGTGATTTACGTCCAACAAGCGTTTTAGATTGAAATCTTTGAAGAATTTCAATATTGGCGTTAGAAACAGTACCCCAAAGTTGAATACCATAGGTCCAGACTGGTTTAAGAATACTCTTATACAAAAGGATTTTGTTTTCGAGAGTTAACTGTGATTTACGTCCAACAAGCCAATACAGTTTGGAAAATTGGAGTCCAAGTTGTTTTCGTTTCGTAAGAATATGTTTTTTCCAGGTAAGGCGTCTGTCCAGATGCATGCCTAGATATTTTGTTTCATTCGACTGTGGAATTGGGTATTGTCACGTAATACCAGGGTTGCTCTTGTCACGTGCTCGCTGTCACGTTTCGCGATCCACTGTTATCATCCACCTCAGTGTCAATACCAGGGTTGCTCTCTATTTAGGTTTTTAGGGCAACCTGTTTAAACCGGCTATACTCAGGGAGTCATCGAGAGCTAAGTCTTGACCCTTTTGATAATCAGGAGATTTTCTTTACTGATCGGGAACCACTACAATTGAGGCTTGGTTCATAAGCTCAATAATAATATCGTCTAAATTATAAATAATGTTTTCTTTATTTTCTTCCAAAAATTGTATTAATATTTCTAGTATAATGTCAAGTTCTTGGGAAGTTTTCTGTTGTATTTCAGCGTCGGTTACTTGTGGTTTCATTAATTATCAATTTATTTGAGGCTAATATAGAGAGATAGAGATAGAAAATTTTATGTTTGTTGTGTGTACGTATTGAGTATATTGTAGATATTGAAATTTTAAATTTCTATAATCAATGATTCTTAGACACCCGGTATATAAGATGTATATATAGGGTGGCTTTAAAGTAGGATTTTGTCCTTATTATTTAGTAATGACTGTTAAGAATTATCCTAACTTATTATTTAAGAAATTTTATAACTCTTATAATTAATTCATTTAATTAATTGTTATAGAGACTGATTTGGAGAGGCGAGATTAAGGACAGATTATCACCAGTTCAAGTCTTTTATAATGGAATTGGTCCGGTCTTCTCAGGATGAACCAGTAAGAACTATATATATATATATATATATATATATATATATATATATATATATATATTAAAATTATTATCTTAGCATGTCACTTGATTGTTTATTTATAAATAAATTGACTCGGTTTTATTATAAATTGAGAAAAAAGGGATGAAAATTTGTCTGTTTTCTTCCTTATTTTACTGTTATGACAGGTCTTGTGATAATGGGATTTCTGTTATAGAGTATTTGCTTTGTTGGGAAGCAATAATAAGATTAAAATTGATTATGTATATATTTTATAAATTAAAATCTAAAAGGTCGTTTTGATAAAAATATATACATATGTAAGTGTGAGTGCATATATGTGTCAAAGGGTATACATAAAATTTTAATATTTATTTTCTGGTTCTTCAGGTCGAATTTAATTGGTGGACTAAATTTGATCTTTCAATTTAAAATGGTGTAAGAGTGGTAAATCTATAAAGTTATATAGTCTATGGCTTATGGAGGAACATATGACTTAAGGTGTTGTCGGAAATATTTATTATTTTAACAAAGAAATCGACGGTATTTGTGGATCTTCAAATAAGGAGGTAAGGTATATGATTAATGGTTTTAAATGAAATATAAATTTTATTATTTAAACAATTATTGTAGTCTGTATTGAGGAATTATATGAGGGTAGGTTAACTATACTAATTGTTATTTATAAATTTATTATGGTATTTTACAATTGATAGAATTGTTATTTTATTTAGTAAGGCTTACAACTAATAATAAAATGATAAATTCTATTATAAATATATAAAATTTATGTATTTATAGATGTGTTCGTAATTGAGTCTAGTAAAAAAAAATAAAAAAAAATAATAATTACTAAATAGTATATAAAGTCGAGAGTATAATGAATATTGATATATATTATCTTTATTGGTTGTTCTTGAAGGGGATAAAATTATCTCAATATAATTTGTTAATTACTTGATATGAATTAATATATAATTTTGGACAAGTTATACTCATATAGTAATGAGTATGAGAAAGAATTGATTATTTTTAATTATGTAGGAGATTTTGTGACTCATGAATACTTTGAATGGATTTTCTTATTTAATAATAAAATAATAATGTTCTAAATAATAATAATATGTTAAATAAAATATGTTGTTTTTTTTTTCGAAGAAGGGTGGGGTACAAGTAAATAAATTCACACTGGAATATGGTTAATTAGAGGCCGGTGCTATTATTTATTTTAAAAAGTCACCGTCTCTGATGGAGAGGGAAAGTGATAGTATAAGAAGAATGCTCCTTATTTCTCATGACATCACTTATTAAGATAAGTATCGTTGATCTTCTTTTCATATATATATATTTTTTTTTTATTCTCTTATCATAATTAGAAAAATTAATAATTAATAGTTTAATATAAGGATAAAATTTATTGTTTTCATAAATATTTATACATGCTTGGAAAGATTCTTATTAATACTTTATTTGTCAAAAAAAAACTTATTATGAAAATTTATTGTTATGGTTAATTATTTAGTGAAATATATATATATGTATACGTTGCTAAATTTTTTTTTGTTAGTTATATCTGGGAGCTAAGGGAGGAACAGCTTATTATATGAACAGTAATATATATATATGTGTTCTTACAATTGTATTACTATTATTATGTTTTTATTTATTATATTATATTATGTATATATATATATATATATATATGAAATTTTTACGTATTCTATATTTGAAATAATATTATTAAGTGATAGAGAAAATGCTTTAATATAGTAAAAGCAATTGCAAATAAAAAATTTTATTTATAATTTTATTTTTTTTTTTAAATTTTAATGATATAAAGATAAAGTAGTAATATGATTACTAACGTGCAATTAAAATGATGTTGAATTAAAATAATATTAAACTATATAAAAAAAAAATATATATATATATATATATATATATGTGACTTACTTTAATAATATTTTATTGTTGTGAATTTTCCTGTGTCTTCTCGCGTGCTGTTCTACGTGGATCGGCTTCGGGGATGTCTGCGACAGAGATCTCAGGAAGAAATAGTTCAATCTGCGCCAATGGTCCAGGCCATCCAATGAACTCGAAGGTTCTTCGGGTGCTGGGAATGTCAACTGGCTCTAAGGCCTGCGGCCACTCGAAGAGTTCAACAACGATTCTTTGATTATTTGGTATGTTTATAATAAGTTCTTCACTATTTCCAGTTATTTGATCAGAAGCATTAATTTGGTTTTGAAGTTGCCGTTGTTGGCGTAAAGCGGCGCGTAACTGTTTGTACCTTTTACCGGCGCGGCGAGTACCAGGCATCTACTATAAATTATCGTAAATTATTTTTTAGTTTGCTAAATTAACTTTTGTTAATAATCTGGATTAAACGACGCCCAGACAGCTCATCGACTAAGTCTCAGCTCTGCCTGAACTGCAACGAGGGGCACGTTACTTTGCTCTTTCTCAGGCTCGGGACTCGCTATCGCTTTATCCAGATAGAGTAAATGATAAAATTCTAATGACTTTAATGTTTAGTTAATATTGTAGTAATAGTTTGTATAATATCTAATTGTTTATAGTAAATGTTGGCTCTGGAATGTAGGAACACTATATGTAGGATCTAACAATTCACTTGAAGTAATGCAAGAATAAGCTAGTATATTTCAAATATCAAAATAATTTTACAAAGTTGCAAGTATATAAGTTGCTATAATAATGTTATTAATTAAAACGAAAGGTACATCCGCACTGTACCGAGATTAAAGATATCAATGGTAATATAGTATTAAATCTAAATCAATTTAAAATGAGTCGCGGAGTAGAAAAATTTTAAAATATAAAAAGACTCTACCTTGACGACACAAAGTAGTAGTCAGAAAAACTAAGTTGAATTATATTTTAGGACGCAGCGAACAAAGACTCAGAGATTCTATTACTTAGGATGACTTCTTCACGACTACTGTTTAACTTATGATGAACGACTTATTAAGATGATGAGTGGTTAGCGACTTTTAGGTTTGAATGATGAGGAGCGACTGTTCACTTCGGATGTTATAATGCGACTTTTTAGGTTGAAGGTAGGAAGACGACTGACTCCGTTCGCAAACTCGACTGACGTTCTGCGGTCCATCCCCACTTTCGGGTCACCTCCCTCTAGACGTCCGGTGGATCCAAGGCTTCCCGGGTTGGCTATGTCATCCGGTGGAGATGGATTCTTGATCTTGGTGAGGGAACTCTCCGCCTTCGAAGACGTCAGAGACGGTGAGCTCTTCTTAATCTCAATTTCATATTCAACGGTGAATATCAAGAGGCACGTTGTTATAATATTTAGTTTCGTCGAGTCGCTGCGTCGAGAGATAGGAGTAATATTCGATTTCACTGGTCTCTTCGTCAATAGATAAGAATAATATTCGATTTCACTAATCTCTTCGTTGAGATAGTATTTAGTCTCGTTGGGTCTCTGCGTCAAGAGATAAGTGTAATATTCGATTTCACTGAGTCTTTTTCGCCGTCGCTTATTGCGTCATCATGCAAATAAAAGGTTCTTTGTATTATAAAATGATTTCGCACTCTTATATTATAGTTCTTTTTACAGCAAGAGAGACTTATTAATTCAAGTATAGCAAGAGTTAATATTCCTTTTCGAAATTATTATGTCTCATCATTAATATTTCTTTTCTTTTCACTTATTAATTTATGCTTTTATATTTGAACTTTCTTTAATTTTCTCTCTTGTTGCATCACATATTTCATATTGACATTTCTGCTTTTATTATAGTATCTATATGGAAGATTTAATTAATGCAGTTTAGTATCGTTATTTTAATTTGTGATTCCTTTCCATTATGATTCGTTATGATTTTACTTTAGCATTGGAGAATAGCTTTCTTTTACATATGTATATATATATATATATATGTATGTATAGTACTTGTCATAGTACTTGCGTTACTTTTTTTTTAGAGTATTACTTTTTCATCAGTTACAGTAAAAGAAAGTCTTCCATTTACATTTACATGTTAATATATAAAGTCAGCTTATTAATATTATTAAATAAATTAGCTTATATAGACTTGCATATATATCTTAATGCTAGTGTGCGTATGCCTTTTGAAATGTACTTTACTGAATAATATTTCTTTTTCTTTATTTTTTTTTTTGTTATAGTTATGAAAATGTAAATTTATAAAGCGATTGTTAGTATGATTTAATTCTAATATAATTAATTTGCAAGTGTTTCTGTATCAATCGTGTAATTGAATCTCAATGATTCTGAAATTATAGTAGTGTTTATTTCCATATATTTTAGTAGAGAGAATTTTAACTTTTACTTGAAAAATTAATATATGGTAGTCTAATGATTACAATTTTTTATTTCTTTACTGATAAGGGTCAGTGTTATTTTTGGTCTAATTTTTATAAGAAGTTAATTTGTTTTAAATTTATATTCATCAATGTGAATATATATATAAACATATATATATATTTAGAATATATATATATATATATATATATATATATATATATATATATATTTAGAATATATATATATATAACTGTAAGAGACTTTGACTTTAAATTTAAATTAATACTTAATATAATATAATTGAATAACTATGATTGTATGATTAATTTTTATTCATTAAGAACTATATTACTTAATTATGATTTTATACAAGCAAGCATTTAGTAATATGCCGAATTGTATATATATATATAGCGTACATTTTATAATTGAACAGTATATTTGTGTTTTTTGAAAATTTTTATTTTTGGCGGGACGTCACATCCCCCCCCCTTATTTAAGAACGAATTCCCGATGGTTTCGTAGGGATTTGTTCTATATTATTTAATCGTTCGCGTAGGTCGGTATAGACAGTGGAAATAAGGGTGGTCGTGTTTACCGCTGTGGTGTTGTTAATAGTGTGTTCGTCTTTTGGTGTTGTTGGTGTTGTTAAAAAGGATTCCGTCTGCTTTGGGGGAGATTGTTCTTCTTCCGGTTGTAGCTTTCGCCGATTTACGGGTCCTCGTGCCAGATGAAGTAAAAGATGTGTGAGGGAACTCCATACGGCGCCCAGCAGGTGCAGACTGCATCCATATACGGTGTGTAGTGCATAACCATGGATTGCCGTGTCGATAGTCAACTTAATAACTCTTATGACTATAAATACTCCGAGAATTCCGGCTGTAGCTGACCCGAAGGTTACGAATCCGCTCCAAATCCTTGAGGCGGTATTTGAAGCTATTTTTTGGAGTGCCTTTTCGTCCAACAGGCTGTATAATGAGACTTCTCCTGGTACAACTGCTTGTCCTGTTATTCCACGAGCTACAAAGTTGAGAAGCGCTGGTTTTTCAGCAGGAAACATTATGTGATCTCGTAGCTTCTCTATATCTTTTTCAGTGTATATTCCACTAATT
The DNA here is from genome assembly GCF_047496725.1 of Anoplolepis gracilipes. Lineage (NCBI taxonomy): Eukaryota > Metazoa > Arthropoda > Insecta > Hymenoptera > Formicidae > Anoplolepis > Anoplolepis gracilipes. The sequence goes on from NC_132985.1 coordinate 7,829,497, forward strand.
GCCAATGGCCCTGGAGTGAGATATTTCCAACTCAAGGAGGTCATCGGATGTAATCGTTGTGGGGGTAATTGTCTGACTTGTGGATCGGGAGTAAGTTGAATCCATGTATCGTCTATGCGATAGAGTGTTGGTAATTCGAAGCTACATTCCTTTTGAGTGCCAAATTTTGTGAGCACTCTAGATTTTAACGTTAGAAATAATGAGGTATTTCTTACTGTTACAGGAAGTTCAGCGTAGCATTCCTTTGTTCTTCTGACTGTGGCGTCGACAGGAATACATTTTACTACGTGAACTGCTTCTCCAGCTGTGACAGCCATGAATCCTGATCCTTTCATTAATCGATAAGCAAACTCATCAGGCTGTAAGGTGGCGAATGATAAGGTGTTGGTTATTACGTCCTTTTCTAACTCGCATCTTTGTTGGATAACATTATGATAAAGAGATGTCATTTGATGTCTTATATGTTTTTCGACATATACGAATTTTGAATTCATATATGCAAAGATGTCGAGGTTATTGATTGGAATTGTTCCTCTTTCCGCGAAAACATCTCCCTTCTTTGTTTCCAGGATGAAAAACTTGGGATGCTCGGTGCGAAGAAGAGTATATCCGCACAATGGCTGTTCTCTAGTCTTTGTCAGTGAGAAGGTTATATCTTGTGTTGTCAGACTATACACGATGGGTGACTTCCCTTCGCTGTTGTCGTCTGTAGTTTTGATTGCAGGTCCTTCGTATAATACATCATATTGATGAAAATTGCATGAAGAGATAGGCATTGGTTCCCAGTAAGTATATCCGTCTTCTGAGTCAATGCAAAATCCTTCATTAAGTGTACAGACTGTTCCTGATTTTAATATTATCTTCCCTGTGTTTAACTTAACGGGGACATAAGCTGTTTTCAAAGATATATTTGCGACTGCTTGCACGACAACGTTGTCCCACGTTCCATAGAAGTCGGAGTACTGCGTGCCCTTACATTTTCCATCGTTGCTTATGCTTCCAGCCATGGTGATACTGTAGGAGGAAGTCTGGTTGACTCGGATCCCGTCGATTAAGACTCTCGCTCCAAGTGAAAGAGTTCCGTCACGAAACATTCTTGTGCACTGTGCATGTCCGGTTTCATGCATATAATCGGCTCGTCCATTATGTACGACAGAAACGTGTGAATGCATGCCACAATAATATATTATTCTTTAAAGTTCAACTTTGCATTGCATTATATACGCATGATTATAGTCGGAAAGCTGCAGGAGTTGGATATAAGTTTCCGTGGAGTTCGGAATTTTATGCGAAAGGTTGCACTCTCCAACATCCAACAGCGATACCGAGGTTATATTTAAATGTCGCCCGCCGCAATCAAACCCAAGAAGAGCGAGGGAGGTTTGCGTAGTAATTAACAATATTAAATGATACATCATTCTGTAAGTAAAGAAATCAGAGTTTATTGTTTACATGTTTTTAGATTTCTGTTTCATTTGTTGTATCATACATTGTTATAGTCATTATTTTTTTATCAATACAGTCATATAAGAGCTCTGCTATGTTACAGGGATCATGTCCTTTGTTTCTTAATACAGTACATATTATTAAATAATCTATAAAGTAAATAGTGCAATTTTTAATTGAAATGTTTTCAACTATGTCATTTCCACAATTATGACATTTTTCTTCTTCGAATTTATCACTGAATATGCCGTGGAATTTTATAATTTCACATGTTTGAAATCTGCCCATAATTAATCGGAAGTAAGGTACACAGTATCTATTTTCCTCAGCTTTAACATGATACGTTTTATAACATTGAAAAGTAAAGAGTCCGGGGCAGTGTGTTAGAAAATAATGCAGTTTTGGTTTATAAGGTTTCGGCCTACACATTTTTATTGATTTTCGTGACTTATTGCGAATGAATATATATATATATATATGTGTGGTGTATATAAATGTGACTATTAATAAAAACCTTGCGACCAGGCCAAGCTCAGATCTGCAATCCCTCCAAGGAGTGGATTCTTCTACTGAAAAGATATGCAGACTGTGATATATATATATATATATTTTCTTAATTTAAAGTTTAAGTATTATTTTCTTAATTTAAAGCTTACGTATAATGCGATCTTATAGTATGTGCATATAAATATGTTTACTTATATGTGTATATTTGTATTTCATATATATATTTATATATGTATATCTGTTTAGCTGCTAACATTAATACGGTTCTTTATAAGGTTGTTTTGGTGCATTTGGACCCAAGTAAAGCAATGGAAATTTGTTTTGGGCGATAATATTGAATAATACATAAAAAGAGTGAGTAGAATATATATTTCTTATATTATTATTTTATATATATATATATATATATATATATATATATATATGTTTTTTCTTAATTTTCCATTTCATCAGTGTCGTCATATATTGTTAATTTGATAGTATCTTTACTGATACTATCATATAATATTTTCTTAATATTGTTAGGATCAAACCCCCTTTCTTTTAATATTATACATATTGCTAAGTAATCTATAAAGCAGATTGTGCAGTTTTTAATGGGTGTATTCCTCAGTAAATCAGTTCTACATATAAGGCACTGTTCCGTTTCAAATGTTCGATTACTTATTCCGTGAAATTTAACAATAAAAAACGTACGGTAATTGCCCTGTATTTGTGCGAAACAATTAGAGCAATATCTTTTTCCTTCTGCCTTAATATATAAAGCCTTATAGCACTTATAAATGAAAAGACCGTGACAATGAGTTAAAAGAAAATGGGGTTTAAATTTATATGGCTTAGGTCTACACATTTTTAATGATTTATAATAACTATATGGATATATATATATATATGTATTAACAAGAGTTGAATGACCAAGTCAGCGATTTCTTCCAAGAGTGGATTCATTCACTGAAAGAAAAATACACGTATATATATTTATATTAAAGTATATGTATATGTCTAAGTACGTTCTATTAATGGGATGATAAAGCTTATTACGTTCTAATTTATGATTGTAATCTTATAATTATTACTCTTATTGTATAGTATATATTCTTTATGTATTAATTTATTTTTATGTTTTATTTTTAATCATCATTTATTATTAGTATCACGGGGTCTTCATAATCATAAATATTATGGTATTGTTGTTCTATTTCGATGATGAATTCAAGATATCGATTGGCACATGGATTGCAATGAACTATAGGTCGAATTGTTTCTAGGTAATTTTCACAAATGTAGCATTTACTTCTATCAAATCTTGTGCCGTCTACACAATGGTGTTTCTTGAATTCTTCGTAGTAAGGCTTTACGGATTCCAAAAGCAATGTGTCATAGCATCTAGGGCATAAAATGACATGCATATTATCTATTTTTTTATAAAAGCGTGTTTTGATACATTGTACTATATATAGTCTCTAAAGTGCTTCTGCAGGACGAGATGAGGAGTGTGATTGTGAAGGGGTTGGGGAGTTCTGTAATGAGTGGCACATCTTATATTTTATTGGGGTACTAATAATATCGAGAACCGCTCACGTGTAATATGAGTGGATTAGGGATGGTATTAAGGTCGATGTGTCTCTCATCGCAGTTTAACAAAAATTCTAATATTTCAGAAGGCATTCGTCGCATTGGTACATAAGTCTGGTTATGGTGATATTGGCGTTGCATCGTGCACAAATGATTTCACGAATCCGTTCACCAGAAATCATGTGGTGTGACACTATCCATTCGTATTGACTTTGATATTGCGGTTGGAAAAGACTGTAACATTGGGTACAGTATGCGAATCCTGAGGCTATGTGTCGGTACCCAAGGGATTTAGTGCATCGTGTGATCGATAGTAATGAGAATAGGTCGGTATTAGGCTGTAATGCTGTGCTGAATTGTAGCCCTGTAGATTGGCCTTGCGAGTTCATTCTATAAAGAGAAAAAGGGTGGTGCAGAAAGGGAAATTGACCGGTTTTTATTTATTCAAAGTATCCATGTATACGAACTAACACAGATTCTTCCGTATCAGTTTGTTCTTCATCTTCTTCTAAGTTTGTTAAGTAAGAAAAATATGTATCATGACATAGAGGGCATTCTTTTAATGATCTTAATGCGACTAAAGGTACTTTACATATTTTGCATATTATTGGCTCATAATAGCTCGTGATTATAAGATAATGGCATTTAAAATATTTATAAAACCATCTATAATATTCAGAAGGTAAAAAGTGGTAGCATTCTGTACAAATTAGATTTCCACGTTTGATATGGGAAAATCCGATAGCTCTAACGCACCATGTAATGTCTAATCGCTGTTGTACTTGTGAGAAAGCAGGTGACGATTTGTATATGGGGTTTATTGTTGGTCGTTGGCGATGCCAACACATCTGAAACCAAAAATTTAGACTTAATGTATTTCATCCTGGCTCTATATGAGCGATTTTCAATTTGTCTGCGTGGACAATCTTTGTAGTATTTTTGAATGAAATTTTAATATTGTTTTTTGGAAGTATTTCAAGTATTTCAAAAGGTCCAATATATTGGTCTGAAAATTTATCTTTATTTGGTTCTTTTAATAAAAATACATAATCTCCTGGTTTAAATTCTTGTACATGGGTACGTTTGTTATAATAATATTTGCTTTTGGTTTTAGATTGTATTAAGTTTTGTTGTGCTTCTTCTTGCGTGTCACGCAATCCGGTTGAATAGGTTTGTTAAATATTCAGTGTATGTAGGGTCTATATTTTCCTCTATAATAGTATTAGACGAAGGTAATCGTGCTATTTTTCTGAAAATTAGTTCAAAAGGAGAAAATTTTGTGCTTTCGTGTATACTTGTATTATATGAAAACATGGCTAAAGCAATATGATCATCCCAGTTCGAGTCTTTATTAATTTGCGTTTTTAAATATTCCGTTAAAACGTGATGAGATCTTTCTATCGATCCGTTAGACTGGGGGTGATATGCAGTTGTGCGGTATTGTTTAATTCTGAATTTTTTTGCTAAGTTCTTCATCAAGGCGGTTAGGAAATTGGATCCTCGATCGGTTAGGATGGCTTGGGGAGCTCCATAAATGCAAATAAAATTTTTCGTAAAGGCGTCGGCTATGGTTAATGACGTGGCTTCTTTTAAGGGCACCGCGACTGAATATTTTGTTAATAAATCTTGTATCGTGAGTATGTAAATATTTCCATTATCGGATATGGGTAATGGACCTACAATGTCCATTGATATTTTGTCGAAAGCTGATCCGGGAGTGTCGATTATTATCATTGGTTGTTTTGTTTTTATTCTTGTTAATTTTTTTAATTGACAAGTTTGACAATTTCGAATAAAATTTTGAATGTCTTTTTTCATCGTATTCCAATAATAATAAGATCTTAATCTGTTATAGGTTTTAGTTATTCCTTTGTGGCCGCCAATTGCTGAGTCGTGATATTCACGGATAAGGGAAGATCTTTCTTCTATATTTGGCGTTTGAATAATATCTTTACATATAGTTATGCAAATATTTGTGTCATTCATATGTTTAATTAATTGTGATTCTACATAAGCCCATGGGACATTGTCAAAAAAATTGGTTTTCTTGATTGAAATGGATTCTTAAAGTGTTGCAGCATTTGTCAACAAAATGCAATTCTTTCTTTGAGCTATCACATCTAAGACGCATAAGATTTATGAATAAAAATTTTGATAATAAAAACTTAAAATAATTTTAAGCTCGCGGAGAATTTGCAATTGCAATGTCGTATTAATGGTAATATATGCAAAAAAGGTGTAAGAACGTTTAAGAATGTGTAACACAGAGCGAGCATGCAGATTTAAGAGCACGACATAAGCCGCGTGTCCCTCTTAACCCTTAACGAACGAATGCCGCCATATTCGTAACATTATAAATATCCAAAAAAATCGAATGCCGCCATACAGGCGGCATGACGTGATATTTCAAGAAATCTGTTAGGTTCGGCAGTCGTTGCGCACGCTAAAACTAAGGCCGATCGGCATACATTACATTACATGACTTACATTTTCTATTTTGTATAAATACATTGTAAATCTATAAAAAATAAATTTATAAATGTATACAAATCTATACATTACATACATATATCTATTCGTTTATTTCAATCCCCATTATTTTTCTGTAATTTTCACTTTAGTATCTTTTTGTATGGACATATCTGTTCATATACTACCTATTATTACTGAAAATTTCCATAAAATCCAATAAGAGTGATATTAATCATGCACTTTTTCTCGCTCTAGTAATAAAGCAATTAATTTGTTAAAATTCCATCGATCTACTGGTCATTGTTCTAGAAAAATGCGCTCGTTCGTTAAGGGTTAATTCATGAATAAATTTCCATTTTACTCACAAAGGAATAATTAAATGAAACGAAAAATAATATTAGCATAGAGAATGAGATATGTATTATTTTTTTAACACGTATTTTAGAAGTTCTAAGTTTTGTTTTTATAGATACATCGCAGTAGTGTGTTAGGGTCGGTTCTAACCCAGGAGCTCGAGGGAAGTGCGGGGACAGGGGGAAACTGCGGGCAGGGGGAACCGCGGGCGCGGGAGGATGACGTCACGCAGGTCCGCGGCGCGGTTGGTAGGCGTGGGGTACGCGGAGAGGGGGAGAGGTCCGCGACACAGCTGTAGATCCGCGGCGCGGTTGGTAGGCGAGGAGTACGCGGAGAGGGAGAGAGGTCCGCGACACAGCCGCAGGTCCGCGGCGCGGTTGGTTGGCGAGGGGACAGCAGAGAAGGGGGAAGAGGTCCGCGACGCAATCAGTAGACGAGGAGACAGCGGAGAGAAGAGAGAGATCCGCGAGACAGACGGTAGACGAGGGGACAACGGAGAGGAGAGAGAGGTCTGCGACATAGTCGGTAGACGAGAGGACAGCGGAGAGGGAAGAGAGATCCGCGGCGCGGCCAGTAGACGAGGGGTTTGCGGAGAGGAGAGAGAGGTCCGCGGCGTAACCATAGATTTACTAGAATAGACTGTTCATGAAGGTAGTGAGGGTATCCATCACTGAGAAAAGGACAGTTGTCATTAATATGAGTTTCTATCTCTTTCTAACGCAGAGTAGTGGGAGAAGTATAGTGACCAATAACCGGTGTCAGAGCGTGTTGTCATAATATGCGTGTTGTTGATGTGAGTGCGTTCCATGCAGCGCGCATGCTTTGCTACGTAACTCACGCCCACTAGAAAGAGATAGAGACTCATATTAACGACAGTTATCTTTTTCTCAGTGATGGATACCCCCACTACCGTTTTTCCACCTCATAAGCAGTCTTTCTAGTAAGTCTATACAGGGTGTCCGGTAATAATCGCCCAACCTTTCATGGGCAGATAGAGCAAGTCAAACCGAATAGTAAAGTCCTTTACCATTTTGCGATCTTCGTAATAATTACCGAGAAATTAATTAACAAAGATTGACAAATCCGAGCGAGTACAAACGCGCCGTAAAAAAGATGGCGAGGAAGACGGCCCACCGCTAGGCCGGTCGCTAAATAATAATCGCTAATCTATTGTTCTTATCAACGCTTCTCGTCTATGCCCCTGGTAACCGCGAGGCAATGGCGCCTATTTACGCCGCACGCGCTTAGCGACCGTCCTTAGGGCCGTCCTTCTCACCATCTTTTTTGCAGCCGGCTGATACTCGCGCCGGATTTGCCGATCTTCGTAAATTAATTTCTTAATAATTATTCTGAAAATTGCAAAATGGTATAGGATTTTACTATTCGGTTTTACTTGCTCTATCTGCCCATGAAAGGTTGGGCGATTATTATCGGACACCCTGTATATATGGGCGTAACCGATGGGTTCGCGAGTAGAGAGAGGGATAGAGAGAGACGGTGCGATAGGTGTTCGCAACGCGGTAGAGAGAGACGGCGCGATAGACGTTCGCAACGCGATAGAGAGAGAGACGACGTGATAGACGCGTGGTATAGGATAGGATAAGGAGAGCACTATGTGCATTGTACATAGCGTAGGACAATGAGAGCATGATGTGGTGGGAAAAGGAGAAGATTACAATAGAAAGATAGTGTGAGAGAGAAAAAAGGAAGATGAGGGGAAAGATAGCGGAAGCGCGTTAAGACGGAGGCTAAAGACGTACGCGGAAAATAAATTTTTTTATATTAAATTTATTATATTAAATTATAATCTCAAAATTCAGTATTCAACTTGGAAATTTATTATCTTATATTTCTTGTCTTTCAAAAGAAATTTATTTTACATGCTTAGTTTTCTAAAAAAATACAAGGTAGCCAAACTTACGGGCCTGAAGAGCTAGTAAAATTATTATTATTATTATTATTATTATTATTATTATTATTATTATTATTATTATTATTATTATTATTATTATTATTATTATTATTATTATTATTATTATTATTATTATATTATATTATATTATATTATTATTATTATTATTATTATTATTATTATTATTATTATTATTATTATTATTATTATTATTATTATTATTATTATTATTATTATTATTATTATTATTATTATTATTATTATTATTATTATTATTATTATTATTATTATTATTATTATTATTATTATTATTATTATTATTATTATTATTATTATTATTATTATTATTATTATTATTATTATTATTATTATTATTATTATTATTATTATTATTATTATTATTATTATTATTATTATTATTATTATTATTATTATTATTATTATTATTATTATTATTATTATTATTATTATTATTATTATTATTATTATTATTATTATTATTATTATTATTATTATTATTATTATTATTATTATTATTATTATTATTATTATTATTATTATTATTATTATTATTATTATTATTATTATTATTATTATTATTATTATTATTATTATTATTATTATTATTATTATTATTATTATTATTATTATTATTATTATTATTATTATTATTATTATTATTATTATTATTATTATTATTATTATTATTATTATTATTATTATTATTATTATTATTATTATTATTATTATTATTATTATTATTATTATTATTATTATTATTATTATTATTATTATTATTATTATTATTATTATTATTATTATTATTATTATTATTATTATTATTATTATTATTATTATTATTATTATTATTATTATTATTATTATTATTATTATTATTATTATTATTATTATTATTATTATTATTATTATTATTATTATTATTATTATTATTATTATTATTATTATTATTATTATTATTATTATTATTATTATTATTATTATTATTATTATTATTATTATTATTATTATTATTATTATTATTATTATTATTATTATTATTATTATTATTATTATTATTATTATTATTATTATTATTATTATTATTATTATTATTATTATTATTATTATTATTATTATTATTATTATTATTATTATTATTATTATTATTATTATTATTATTATTATTATTATTATTATTATTATTATTATTATTATTATTATTATTATTATTATTATTATTATTATTATTATTATTATTATTATTATTATTATTATTATTATTATTATTATTATTATTATTATTATTATTATTATTATTATTATTATTATTATTATTATTATTATTATTATTATTATTATTATTATTATTATTATTATTATTATTATTATTATTATTATTATTATTATTATTATTATTATTATTATTATTATTATTATTATTATTATTATTATTATTATTATTATTATTATTATTATTATTATTATTATTATTATTATTATTATTATTATTATTATTATTATTATTATTATTATTATTATTATTATTATTATTATTATTATTATTATTATTATTATTATTATTATTATTATTATTATTATTATTATTATTATTATTATTATTATTATTATTATTATTATTATTATTATTATTATTATTATTATTATTATTATTATTATTATTATTATTATTATTATTATTATTATTATTATTATTATTATTATTATTATTATTATTATTATTATTATTATTATTATTATTATTATTATTATTATTATTATTATTATTATTATTATTATTATTATTATTATTATTATTATTATTATTATTATTATTATTATTATTATTATTATTATTATTATTATTATTATTATTATTATTATTATTATTATTATTATTATTATTATTATTATTATTATTATTATTATTATTATTATTATTATTATTATTATTATTATTATTATTATTATTATTATTATTATTATTATTATTATTATTATTATTATTATTATTATTATTATTATTATTATTATTATTATTATTATTATTATTATTATTATTATTATTATTATTATTATTATTATTATTATTATTATTATTATTATTATTATTATTATTATTATTATTATTATTATTATTATTATTATTATTATTATTATTATTATTATTATTATTATTATTATTATTATTATTATTATTATTATTATTATTATTATTATTATTATTATTATTATTATTATTATTATTATTATTATTATTATTATTATTATTATTATTATTATTATTATTATTATTATTATTATTATTATTATTATTATTATTATTATTATTATTATTATTATTATTATTATTATTATTATTATTATTATTATTATTATTATTATTATTATTATTATTATTATTATTATTATTATTATTATTATTATTATTATTATTATTATTATTATTATTATTATTATTATTATTATTATTATTATTATTATTATTATTATTATTATTATTATTATTATTATTATTATTATTATTATTATTATTATTATTATTATTATTATTATTATTATTATTATTATTATTATTATTATTATTATTATTATTATTATTATTATTATTATTATTATTATTATTATTATTATTATTATTATTATTATTATTATTATTATTATTATTATTATTATTATTATTATTATTATTATTATTATTATTATTATTATTATTATTATTATTATTATTATTATTATTATTATTATTATTATTATTATTATTATTATTATTATTATTATTATTATTATTATTATTATTATTATTATTATTATTATTATTATTATTATTATTATTATTATTATTATTATTATTATTATTATTATTATTATTATTATTATTATTATTATTATTATTATTATTATTATTATTATTATTATTATTATTATTATTATTATTATTATTATTATTATTATTATTATTATTATTATTATTATTATTATTATTATTATTATTATTATTATTATTATTATTATTATTATTATTATTATTATTATTATTATTATTATTATTATTATTATTATTATTATTATTATTATTATTATTATTATTATTATTATTATTATTATTATTATTATTATTATTATTATTATTATTATTATTATTATTATTATTATTATTATTATTATTATTATTATTATTATTATTATTATTATTATTATTATTATTATTATTATTATTATTATTATTATTATTATTATTATTATTATTATTATTATTATTATTATTATTATTATTATTATTATTATTATTATTATTATTATTATTATTATTATTATTATTATTATTATTATTATTATTATTATTATTATTATTATTATTATTATTATTATTATTATTATTATTATTATTATTATTATTATTATTATTATTATTATTATTATTATTATTATTATTATTATTATTATTATTATTATTATTATTATTATTATTATTATTATTATTATTATTATTATTATTATTATTATTATTATTATTATTATTATTATTATTATTATTATTATTATTATTATTATTATTATTATTATTATTATTATTATTATTATTATTATTATTATTATTATTATTATTATTATTATTATTATTATTATTATTATTATTATTATTATTATTAATTATATAATATGTGGTGGAATAAGGATAAGATTGATTGAAGAAGGCGCAAGTAATATACATGTTTAACATAATTTTTATTCAAAAATGTGTGTGTGTGTATGTATACATATACACGTATATGTATATATGTATACGTATGTGTGTGTGTGTGTGTGTGTGTGTGTGTGTGTTCTAAAATTAAAAATATAAAATATAAAATTATAAATTTGGGAAAAAAGGAGGCAATCGCAACGAGTCAGTCGCAATTGGTGAAACGCAATTTTTTAATCTGTATTCATTCAAACAACAAAATTAAAATAAATTTAAATTGGTTTGACATAAGATGAGACGTACGTTTCGGCCTTCTTTTTAGGCCATCTTCAGCGCAAAATTAATCGAAATACAATCAGTATAATAAATCTAAATACAATCGTATAAAAGACAGATATAAGTATAGAACGGAAAGTTACAATAATAAGAACGCAATTCAGTCATTTACATAAATATTGTAACGTTGACACATTGTTGGAAATAGAATATGAGTTCAAAACGCAAAATAGCAAACTCTCGACCAAAGTAATTGTCTTATCGTTTGTTAGTGGAGATAAGTTTATAACTATTGTCTAAACATCACTGGTTGGGAGGATGATAAAGTTAAATGATAAAAATAAAAAATTTTTAATTGAGAAAAAACCAAAATAGTTAGTCAAACGAATAAAATTGTTAATAATAATGTTGATAAAGTTATGTAGTAAGAAATGAAAATTTAAATTAAGAAGAAACCAAAGGCAGTTAGTCAAACAAATAAAAATATTTAATAATATAATATAAAATATAAAAATATGAAATATAAAATATAATATAATATGAAATAGAATATAATTTGTGCCTTCCATGTACGGCAATGCTGAGAATTCATTTGCGGATAATCTGCAGGAAAAAACAAATCTTATTAGTATATACATTTCATCATTTTTAAAGATACTTACAATATTAACTTCAAACATCATTCACATTGTCAAAGTCGAAATTACAGACTTCAAGTTGACTTCGATATCAGGTGGCGACGACTGCGGTGGTGGTGGTGACAACATATATTTGTTTGGATATGTATATTTATCCAAACATATACAGTCAAGAGTTTTTCCACAAGTACACAAATATCCAAAACGTATAACAAACGTTCATGTTGATTATCTACAAACAATTTCTTAAATTTATCAGTCTCAGTATTATGATAAAAAAAACCATCAAAAATATAAATTCTAAACACTTATTGTTTATACTTGTTGGGATACATATATACATACACGGCAGATATGTACAAGCGCGGATACATTCAGATACCCAACCATAATTGAATTCTGTACACTGATAACGTCTACTGGTTCCACATCCGTATTCCCTTATTCGCTTTGTATATTTCACCCGTATGATATGCGGTACACTGATCTATCCAACAATCTTCTGAATCCACAAATCGAGTAAATCTGCGTTCATTGGAATAAAGTTCATCGTTAGGATACTCGAGAGGTGATTTATAATTATTACAAAGTTCACGGAAAATTCTTCTTTGTAAATTGACCGGCCATTCTGTATAATCGCAATCATACACAGTCACAGTCAACAGCTTCAGCTTGGCAGGTGAAATGTTGCACATCTACATTTTGCATGTCTACTTCCCGATCGTGAATAAATTTTGGTATCGATATTCGTGGAAAAGTCTTCGTTTCACTGTCTCGAACAAGAGTGATTACATGTCTCCTTCACATGTTTTTCAAGTTCTCTTATGAAAGGCCCCATTGTAAGTAATATTGTTCTTCTGTCTTTGACAAAAACAGTCATAAGAAATGTCTACATTAATAATAAGTTCAAATGTTTATCACACATGCATAATAATAGTTTCTTTTTCAGACACAGATCTTAGTTTGTGCAACAGTCATCAACGCAAAATTTTCTTTATCAGCTATAACAAAATCGTATTAAGGATGGTCATACACGCTCCTCCATAGATCACCACTAATAGTTTTCTTCTGAAGAAACTTTATTTTTCATACATTAGTCTTCTTTCGTATAAAACGGGCAAAAATTACATGGCATTATTTGATACAATGAATTTCGACACTCCCTGCAAAATAACCTGAGGATTAGTTCATAAACTATAGTTTTATGTGTGCGTCCCGCTCCAATATCATGAAACATGTCCACTATTCTCATGAAACACGATGTACAGTAATTACGTCCACTCGTGGTTCTATAATATAAAAATACAACGCACATTCGTTTCATCACATCATATGTATGGAGTTCTGCAGTATCTAACTTCAGACTCAACATTTTCTGTACCATCACTAAAATCATTATCATAAACACTGTCGTGTAAGGATTCTACATCCGATTCAGACGAATCGGACGAATCGGACGAAATGTCCATCAAGTCATCCATGAGCGCAAAGTTTTCTTTATCAGATATAACAAGATTGTCACAAGGATGATCGCAAACTCCTATGATACACGCTCCTTCCAAATATATATTTTAATCTCACATCTCTCATCTTCTTCTAACTCGAGTATCACGTTTCATCTAAATCAACATTTTTCAACATCTTTAGCAAAATGAATGTAGATCCAACTATACACAGCATACGTTTTATAAAAAATAGGCGAAGAAAGAAATAAAAAAAAATCAGTAATGAAAAGGACAACTGTCGCTCCACACAGCATTCATACAGATAATATAAAACGATTATTGAATCACAACACAATCAAATAAACATCAAACAGATATGTATCGAACATTGATCAACATCGATCCAACCATGTTTGAACCACTATCGTACATCAAACGAACGTCGACCAACATGAAATGTATCATGATCAATTACAATAATAAAAACAAAAATCAACTATTTGTACTGTTCAAAAGACGTTAAATATTTTAATATCGAAATATAATACCAGATGCAACTGTATCACGTACTGAAATATAATACGATATAATACTACAGAGGTGGACAAGAAAAAACTCTCATCTCCTTCTAACTCGAGTATCACGTCTCATCTACATCAGCATTTTTCAGCATCTTTAGCAGAATGAATGTAGATCCAACTATACACAGGATACGTTTTATAAAGAATAGGCGAAGAAAGAAATAATAAAGAAGACAACTCGCTCCACACAGCATTTATACAGATAATTATAATAAAACGATTATTGAATCACGACACAATCAAATAAACATTAAACAGACATGTATCGAACATTGATCATCATCGCTCTATTTCTCAGCGTTTAATTTCGCTGAATGTTTTGTTGAGTGAGCGCTCAATACTACATCTGATAGGACATATAAAAGTTTAGTGACAGATATGCATGAAAATATATTTTTACAATTTGTGGCTGATGATGGGCTAAATATGAATATTGTACGACATATTGTCGATAATCTCATCCAACCTAATGATGAGAATTGCATACGCCCTAGACAACATCGAGCTGCAAAGACGCGAAATGCAGAATATTTTGAATTGACGGTTCCGACATACACAGACGATCAATTCAAGGAGCATTTTCAAATGACTCGATTAACTTTTGAGATATGTACAAAATTTTTAATAAATTTATAATTTACTGTGAAATATATACATATGTAATTTTATATGAAAAAAAATTCATCATTAACAGATATTTATCTGTAACAGGTATTGTTGAATGTAGTTAGAAATCATATGCAAGGCGATAAGTCAAATGCCAATATCTCCATGGATAAAAAAATATTATTTACTATCTGGTTATTAAGTAAGCCAGAGTCTTTCCTGGCAGTTGGAGATCGGTTTGATATACCAACAAGCACAGGACATGGTATATTCAAATCAATAATATGTGGTTTGGCAGAATTAATGCCATAATATGTTCAATGGCCAGACGCTGCACGTCAAGCTATTTCATCGCAGAATTTCAATGTGTGTTTTATAAGTTTAATTTTTTTACGTATTCTATAATCTTTATATACATATTACAGGTTTTTGCAGAACGTTCACGCGGCATTCAAAATGTTGTGGGAGCAATTGATGGCTGCCATATACCAATAAAGCAGCCAATTCAAAATGCAAATGATTATTTTAATAGAAAACAATTTCATTCCATAATATTACAAGGTAAAGTATTATTTGAAAATTTTGTGCAATCCACTAAAAGACATCATTAAATTGAAAACAAAATTTCTTCCAGGGGTTTGTAATCATTCTGCGCGATTCATAGATGTGTTCATAGGTATGCCAGGGCGCATGCACGATGCACGTATGTTTAGAAACAGTAGACTTTTTCAAATGTTGTCAGATCAAGAGAATCCACTTCTTCGAGAAGAATATTTAATCGGAGACTGCGCATATTCATTAATGTTAAATTTAATGACTCCATTTCGAGATAATGGACATCTTCCTGTAGCTCATGTTCGTTACAACAACAGACTCAGTTCCATTCGCTCAATCATTGAACGAGCATTTGGACTATTAAAAGTCAAATTTAGACGCCTGAAATATTTAGACATTTCCAATGCAGAATTTGGAAATACGATAATAGCAGCTACATGTATGCTACACAACTTTATTATTGACAATGGAGAAATAGAAGACTACAATGAAAAATTAATTGACAATGATGGTGCTCCTGCAACTGAAGTTAATGAGCAAAATGCAGTTCAGAATAGAACTCAAATGCAGCAAGCAATAGAAAGAAGGAATGCCATTGTAAATAATTTGTAAACAAGTAATTTCTACATAAATTGTTTATTTTTATTAAATATAAAATCTTATTTTCTAATAAACATTTCTTAAATTAATTCAAATTTTTTAACATTAATTATATTAGTCAATATAAGTTATATACATATATATATATATATTCTTTTATCTTTGCACGTTTGCGGTACATATCACAGCTTTTCTATTGCGCAGTGAGTTTAATAAAAAAAAAAATGTTATAAACATTATTTTGATTTTTCTGTTTCTCTTAGGTAATTTTACATTTTTTCTATTAATTTTTTTAAAAGATTGTTTCTTTCTTGCTGAATTTTGTTATTGTCGTCTATGCTTTTTTTTTAAATCTTTTAGAATTTCGATTCGTTCATTTTCCATAGAAAACAATTTTTTTCGCAAATCATATGTCTCCTTTTGAGTTACTTTCTTTTTTCTCGTCTACATCTCTTTAGGGGGGTATAGAGGGGTTTTTAGAGTTCTCAAAAATGAGAATCTAAATATGTGCTCTATGCACTAATTAAAAATTCTTTCGTGAAAAGAATTAATTTCTTTACGCAGTTTCTTTACGCATCAACAATCCGCGCATGGTCTCTTATTGCCGAGTATATCTTATCATGTTACTTTCTTTCGTGGAGTTTTTGAAGTAGATTCAGAAGCCGGAAGAAATCCAAAAGCAGATTCAGATTCACTGGAATGTCCTGCTGCTACACTGTAAGGAAAGTTAATATTTTCGTCGAAAAATGGATTCTCAATAAACGAATCGAAAGAATCTGATGAAGAATTTGTCAAAGTCCTCGTCAGTGCTGAAGCCGTGGATGTCCTTATCGGTGTTGAATTATACACATACCTTGCCGATACAGGAGATGGTGTTCTTAAAGGCAGTGTAACAGTAATACTCATCGAAGGCACAGATGTGGTGGATGTTAATGCAAAAGACTCTGTTGATGTAGATAATGATAATGGAGATGTAGAAGCTGCAGTAGAATTAATGGAAGAAATCGTTGGTCCAAAGTTTATTGTTCGATCATCTGAAAATATATCTTCGAATGTGTCGTAATACTCCCATGAAATTCGTCCTCGTCCCGTCGAACTTTTTCGATTATTAGCCTTAATTGTCCTGAAAGTTTTTTTCAGATTTCGCAATTTTCGATCTAGTACGTCTTCCGTCAAATTTGTATAGCCATTTTTGCTCGTTTCTTTTAGAATTTCAGTCCACAAGTTTCTTTTCTTAATTTTGGGGTCACCAAACTTATTTTTTCTTTCTTTGTATAGTTCTAACAATAGTTTTGTACTGTTTATTGTCCATGAATATTTATTGTCTTCTTCTGTTGAATTCTTCTATTGTCTTCTGCATAATAAAACATATTGTACTAGTGTAATTAAATATTAATAATTAATTTATTGTATATATATTTATTGTATATATATTTAAGAGTGTGCATAAAAGATGCGGATGATTGATGTCAGTTTAAATTTATTGCGTGATTCAAAACTTAGTTATTTTAATCATTTAAATTTAACTTAAAATAATATATCATAAATATTTTACTCACTGCTTGCTCGTTCACTTTCTGGCAGAGCTGGAAGATCATTAGAACCGGTAACTTCCAAACAGCCTATATTATTTTTCATATAAGTTTGGAAAAAAATATGGTCTGAAATATATAATTATTCTTATAAATATTCCTTAAACTCGTGCGTTTGTATGATATACACAATTAAATTACACGTGAAATTTAATATTTAAGGTTATATAACTATATAACTTTATTAAAAATAAAGTTAATATAATTACTTTTTTTAAAATAATACTTTAATTTTATATACCATTTTTTAATCTTTTATGCACCTCCAACAAATCCACGACATTATAAGTTAGTGCATTATAAATATATAGATTTTCATAATAGGTATCCATCATTGTTCTATTATGACTTGATGTCACATGTAACAACGGGCACTCAACAGTTGCGTTAATGTAGCATAAAATTTTTCGCTCGAAAAAATGGCGTCCGCTACCGCAACATGTGGGAGCGCTTCAGATCATAGACCATTCAGCGCGTAAATCCGCAACTGTTTTGTGCGCTAAATGCGCCCATAAAACGAACCATGATCGGTTCGTAATCAGCTGTCATTGATCGACTACTTGTTTAAAGATGTTAAATATTCCACTCTATTGTCTGCTTAAAATGCAAACTAACAGAAAAATGCATTACGTACTGTAATATAATATTCACCACACAGATGTATAGAAGGATAAAATATATAATACTTGCTATAAGGAGAGGATAAAAAAGATAATAACATATGTATTTTGACAATAGTTTATTATAAATATGGATTGATCAAACCTTTATAATAATGCTTCGACCACCAATTGAATATTTCGAATACATTTTGTAAAGCACAATTATATGTTTATTGCAATGCATAGTAGATTCGAATTTATTTTCAATCGCGTCCAATTTAAATAATATTCTATTTAACTTTCCTAAGATTAGTTCTTTAAATTATGAAATAAATTAATATTATTTAGTTAATAGAATATGAATATAATTCCTGTGTTTTCTATATTATACATTACGTAACAAATATATTTTTGCATACTTCTTTATTTATAGAAAATATATAAAAGTATTAGTATTTTTTAAACTTACCATCAGAACATAGATTTTCATTTTCTATACATAAAGCAGAATTTTTTTTATAAAAGATGTACTATCTGTAACAATTTTGTTGTTATTATTAATATCTGAAAAGAAACTAAGTATTAGTATTTTTTTACAAATATCATATAACGTTAATAAATTGTAGCTAATGCTCACCGTTTTTGCTTACTACATTAAACAATATGTTTTTGTCTAATATATTTCTTCCAATATGTTTAAATGTACTCTGTAGCTCTTTGTCATACGACACAAAATTTTGTTTCTGTGGAAGAGCGGGCAGAATTTTTCCTTGCGTAACACTATTTTTCTTTAAAGAAATCTACATCTTTTTTTCAGAAGAGAAAGATAAATATTTTTTTTGGTTCTTATACATCTTCTTTTTTTCTCGTTCTTTAGTAATTCATTTGAAAATAGACCTGTATCATTATTTGATGTATCTTCTGCCAAAATTAATTTTTGTATACCTTCTTCGTAAGTATCTGAATAATTTAAAATGAAAGTGTAAAAGAAGTTATAAAAATTATTAATAATATATGCAATATTACATGTAACTAATAATATATACAAATTTATGTTTTATATTATTCACTTACTTGCAATGCCAAAAATTTTTACTGGTAACTTCTTTCAATCTGACTTTTCTCGTAGTATCTCTCTTGCCGTTATAGCTTTATTAATATGAAGCTTTGTTTTAAAGTGACTAGGCCAAATACATGTAAACGTATCTGCGTTGTACCATGTAGCAGGTATTAGCTGCAGACCATCATTAAATTCCGCAATGATATATTTTTCGTTATCCATTTCTGTGTTGCACAAAATGAACGAAGATCATGTAGAAATTATGTAGATATATTTTATTATAAAAATATGTATCTTACGTTACGCACAAAATTATATTTCATGACATGGTGGTTAATATAAATCTTTTACATATTTCAATTTTGTACCAATAACACAAATTTCTTTATTTTTTGTGTAACAGTTATAATCAGAATATATTTACCATTTCATAATAAGCAGCAATTATTAGAAGAATTTTTACAATTAATAGTAAATTTTCCATTTAATATTATGAGATACTACGATTCAACATTAACATTATCAAGTATTGGACCATTCTTGTGTAAATTTGTACATGAATATATATTATTATTATTATTATTATTATCACGTTCTATAAATAAGAAATTACAATTTTCAATTTCATTATATTTTTTAATCAACTGTTGCAATGGCTTTTCATTTTTCCGTAACTGTCTTTTTATATGTGTCATAAAATTTTCGAAACTGAACTAAAATTATCGAGTGGACTATACAGTCTTACATCAGAACATATACGTAAAAGATTATGCACATTATGCGATATGTACTGTTTACCGTATAATGTTTAAAATGACTCATCAAAATAATGAAGCAAAGCTTCAGCAAAATTTGTATTTCTTCTTGACATAAATTTCGACGTGTAAGAATTGTTACAGCTACATGTAATGTGAGAAAATGAGTATATATTTTTTCTTGTAATATATTTCTCAATACAACAGGACTGATTATAATAGAAAATTTCTAAATTCTGCTGCTTTCCACTGCTTAACGTCTCTTATTGATCTGGGTCTTCTAACAAAATCAACCGGTGTAGTATTTCTAAGTAAAATCAGTAAATGTGATATTTTATTAATAGCTCTTGCATTTAAACGTACAGAAGTTGGACTATTTATCCAAAGTAGTATCATTTTGTCATAACTCCTAAACAGATCAAATGCATATAATCTAACGGAGTGTTAGTTATAGGTAACAAATTGAGAACATTATGTAAAATAGAAACACTAATTTGAAAATCTTTATAGGCATTAATCGCAAATAACTCATCTGTTCTTAAAGTATTGTTTTCTTTATGGAAAGCAGATTCTATTTACATATTTGCCCTTGATTAAACAATTATTAAACCCGATATGACGTTTTATAGATAATGTAAAAGATTTGACAGGTGCATCGCATTATTAAAGCAAATAATGAGACTTTAATAATGTCTTCGTTATAAATATAACCATTAATAATTAAATCGATTAAGTCGTTAACTAAAGGTGCAAAAAAAAAAGAAAAAAATCATTAGCATTATTAGGTTTCTGATATCCAAAGTATGCACCAACAAGATATATGTCACATTTACAGTATATCTTGTTATTTGAATATAAAATTGGCCATAAGGATGCTTGTGATGATTTAGCTAGTGGCAGGCCATTAATATTTATTATTAAGTTACCGAGAATTTATTTATTTTTTTAAGAAAGTAAATAAATTACATTTGTACAATAAATTGTACAAATAAATATATAAAGAAGGAGAAAACGAGCGAGAGAGAGAGAAGGAGAGAAATCCATATAAATAAAATAATATTTATAATTAAGAAAATAACATACCGAAAAGAATCGAGACAATCATTGAGACAATCGCAAACAGAGCCGTATACATATTATTAATATGAAGTTATTGAAAAATTAAAAATTTTAAAAGTTAATACAAAAGAAACAAAATTTATATAAAAATTAATATAAATAGAAAATTAAAAAAGAACATTAAAAATTTACAAAAAATTAAAAATTAATACTAGTAAAAAATTAATTTAAAACTTAGCGCTGCTAAGTTAAACTGATTTTTTACTATTATTAATTTTTAATTTTTTATAAATTTTTAATGTTTTTTTTTAATTTTCTATTTGTATTAATTTTTATATAAATTTTGTTTCTTTTGTATTAACTTTTAAAATTTTTAATTTTTCAATAACTTCATATTAATGACATGTATGCGGCTCTGTTTGCAAGCGATCGTCTCAATGATTGTCTCGTCGATTCTTTTTGGTATGCTATTTTCTTAATTATAAATATTATTTTATTTATATTTATATGGATTTCTCTCCTTCTTTTTCTCTTTCTCTCTATTTCTCTCTCTCGCTCGTTTTCTCTTTCTTTATATATTTATTTGTACAATAATTTATTTACTTTCTTAGATAAATTCTCGATAACTTAATAATAAATAATAATAATAATCTGCCACTAGCTAAATCATCACAAGCATCCTTATGGCCAATTTTATATTCAAATAACAAGATATACTGTAAATGTGACATATATCTTGTTGGTGCATACTTTGGATATCAGAAACCTAATAATGCTAATGATTTTTTTCTTTTTTTTTTGCACCTTTAGTTAACGACTTAATCGATTTAATTATTAATGGTTATATTTATAACGAAGACATTATTAAAGTCTCATTATTTGCTTTAATAATGCGATGCACCTGTCAAATCTTTTACATTATCTATAAAACGTCATATCGGGTTTAATAATTGTTTAATCAAGGGCAAATATGTAAATAGAATCTGCTTTCCATAAAGAAAACAATACTTTAAGAACAGATGAGTTATTTGCGATTAATGCCTATAAAGATTTTCAAATTAGTGTTTCTATTTTACATAATGTTCTCAATTTGTTACCTATAACTAACACTCCGTTAGATTATATGCATTTGATCTGTTTAGGAGTTATGACAAAATGATACTACTTTGGATAAATAGTCCAACTTCTGTACGTTTAAATGCAAGAGCTATTAATAAAATATCACATTTACTGATTTTACTTAGAAATACTACACCGGTTGATTTTGTTAGAAGACCCAGATCAATAAGAGACGTTAAGCAGTGGAAAGCAGCAGAATTTAGAAATTTTCTATTATAATCAGTCCTGTTGTATTGAGAAATATATTACAAGAAAAAATATATACTCATTTTCTCACATTACATGTAGCTGTAATAATTCTTACACGTCGAAATTTATGTCAAGAAGAAATACAAATTTTGCTGAAGCTTTGTTTCATTATGCTGTTGAGTCATTTGAATATGACGTATATGTAAATGTATGAAAATAAAGCAGCAAATTGCATATGGATAATTTGTATTTTTACATGTCATTAAGTTTCAGAAAATGTCAAATGAATTTTTGCACATTGTTACAACAACTTTTATACAGTAGAACTGTTGGCAGGAGCTGTTTTTATTCTAACGAAATACTAAAATATTGAAAAAATATTTTTCATATAAGTGGTGATAGAAAAAATAAATATTTAATAAAAAATAAACGTTTAATAAAGAAGTTTTAGTGATCAGGCAAGTGGGTGTACAACTTTTATTTGTCTATCATTTTTCTCTTTTTAGGAAAGTTTTATGGTGAGTGACGGGGCTTTACTTAATATTTCAATAGAAACACATTTTAGACAGAATGTTTTTTTATCGTTATCATAATTGATCGCTTTAATCATTTGATTTCTGACACATTTATCGGCTTACTGAAGAGGTCCTCCTCTTCGAGGACTGAAATATTTAATTTTAATTAAGAATTCTTGATTTTTATTATATTTTGTTATATTTTATAGTTTTATAAATTTTTGAGAATTGTACTTACTTATATAAGATAAATATATGCATATATATCCGCTCCTAAAGCCTATTTGTATTACTTTTTCAAAAAAAATATTTAGCTACCACATTGCTTCTGATAGCACGACATTTTGTATGCAAAAGTGATAATCATATTTCTTAATGTATTCAGAAAAAATTATTTGTTTACCTTTCAGAAAATAGATACCGATATCTCAATTTCTCAATATTGTATTACGATGGGATGCACAAAAAAAGTTTTGACCGACAATGTGGAAAACCTCACAGAAAATATCAATACTGACATTGATATCACTGATAAAAAACTTGAAAAGATGAAATTAGGTTGCTTTAATTTTAAAACTGACATAATATGGTATGCTGTTCTGCAAATCGCTTTATTGCACGTTATTGGCATTTATAGTATATTTACCTTTAACTATTTGGAAAATCCGATGACTACATTATGGAGTAAGTATGTCGAAAGTTTGATATATTTAATATTCCTATAGAAAGAAGTTTCATCTTCCTATATAAATCTACGAAAGAGATTTTGAAAATATGTTCCATTTAAATCTTGATACGCTATGATCTCTTCAGCATAATATATTCGGAAGAAAGTCACAGTAGGCGAAATTGGCGAAACTTTTATGAGATGAAACGTTCAGCTAATTATGCTAACGCAATTGATGATACTCTCTTTCATTATTATTAATTTTTTCTATTATTTGATACTTATGAAAATTTATACAGAACAGATGGTTTTTAAAAAAATGCATTCAGCGATTTATTTACACAGCAATTGCGGAACTATTAAATAATGAATAACTTAATATATTTTGTATACTTTAGAGCTTTAAATTGAACTTCTCCCATACTTACTATATCCTTTTCATACTAGAAACGATTAACATATTTGTAAACATATTTGGAGAATGTGATTAATGTTATAAAAGATAAAAATTTTTTTTTAAATGTTAATCTTACTAGTAGTCCCTACACATATTATTTTGTTTGCAAATATGTTTTTATATTTTAGAAATAAATTATTTTATACGGTTTTAGAAACAAATACTATCTTAAAAATCACATTACATATAATAAATATAATTTCTTATATTTTTAAGTAATCGGCATGTATCTCATATCTAATTTCGGCGCATCTGGTGGCGTACACCGATTTTGGAGTCACAAGAGTTACAAAGCTAAATTACCATTAAGAATTTTACTTTTAATATGCTTCAACGCAAGTGCACAGGTACCTTCAGTCATTTTATCTGATTGTCAGTACATTTTGTTGAGACAACTTTATATATATATTATATATGTGATGAATACAAAGTGTTAAAAATTAATTTTATTTTATTAAAATTGATTTGACAATTACTATGGAAATGTAAAAACGTCTATATTTACAAATATTATAGTACTTTTAATATTAAAGTACTTTTTTGTATTTTACAAAAGTGTGAAAGTAAATAGTATTTTACGAATTAAATTTATAATGCAAACAAATAAATATATCCTGTATAAACAAAATTTTATTGAAAAGTTTAATATCTTATCAAGATATTTGTTAAAATTAAAAAGCAAAAACTGTCCGTTCCGAATAAAAAAAAATTTAAATTAAGATTAGAGAAGCTATAATAATAGTTTTATGTATTATATTTTTTCGAGAACATATTTTACTTTTACTTCATAGAAGTGTCTTTGTTGTATAGAATGCGATATGTAAGTGGGTCAAAAATCATCGTATGCATCACAAATATTGTGATACTGATGCTGATCCTCACAATACTCAACGTGGATTCTTTTTTACGCATATCGGTTGGCTGATGATGAAAGAACATCCGGAATTTATTAAAAAAAGCAAGCAGCTCGATTTGTTCGATGTTATGTCGGATCCCGTTGTAGCTTTTGACGAAAAGTAAAGAATATTTTGATTATTTTTGTCATAAATAGTCATATAGAATAATTTTATATTTCTTTTTGCATATCATAACATAAATAAATATTGAATGTATTATATTCTTATAATATGTAATGCAACAATTTTAATTCATTTCTTATAAGTCTTAATTTACTTCTTTAATATATAAATTATATATAAATATAATATATAATATGAATTTGAAATGTTTATATTTATAAGACAAATCTCAATAGATTTTTAGTGAAATGCACATATAGTTGATAGCTTGAACAATCTTCAAATATTTAGAGTTTAACATTTTTATAGATATTCTTTACTACTTCAACTCTTCTTTGGCTTCATTCTACCTACAGCATTACCTGTGTATCTTTGGAACGAAATATGGAGTAGAGCTATAATATCGCAAGTATTTATACGGTACATGATCACTCTAAACTCTGTGTGGACCATCAATAGCATCGCTCATGCGTGGGGTACTAGATCATACGATAAGTATGTAAATCGCACACATAATAGCAATACTAAAAATTACAAACTGTCTATCTGTGACGAACAAAAAACTATAAACCTTCAACGTAATTGTTTGTTAATAATAACAAAGTAGTTATTTTATATAATAAAGTATTGTATCGTTAAAATTTTCTTAAAAAAATTAGTTTTTTTACTTATATAGTGATCTTGGTAACTTTTATAACATAATTAAATAACGAGGTTTAATGTTTAAGCTCTCTTTTATCTCTTATATTGATATTGTTCGATATCATGTTTTTCGTTTTTTAGAAATATAAAACCGGCGGACAATAACTTTGTCAATTACATGACACTGGGAGAAGGATATCACAACTATCATCATGTATTCCCATGGGATTATAGATCGGCGGAAACAGGAAACAATAGAATGAATTACACCACATTCTTTATTAACATTTTTGCAAAATTAGGACTAGCCTATGATCTTAGATATCCATCCGCAGATTTGATAAAGAACACTGTATTAAACAGAGGTGATGGAACACATTCCATGTTGTCCAAAGTTCCAGAACTGAATCCGATTAATATAGTCAAAAAAAGAAAATAAATAAATAAAACGAGAAATATAATAAAAATAAATGCTATATAACAGAAGAAGGAAATAACAAATACATTAGTCTTTGGTTGAGGATGTATACTATAATCTTTACATTTGTTTCTGTTAAAAACACAATTTAAATGTAATAGGAATTAATAAAATATATCATTGATGTACATTATTATTATTATTAAGATATTACGACACCTTACATTAATTTTACATGAATAGTGTACTTCATGTTATACACATATATGTATATATATATATATATATATATATATATATATATATATATATACAGGGTGGGATATTTATATTGAGACACCTAAATATCTAAAAAATAAAGCAAGATAGAAAAAAATGTTTCAGACAAAAGTTCACTCTCCGAAAGGATTTCTGATTACGAGACAAAAAATATTCTTGATATGTTTAGTCATCGTTACAATCTCATACAGTATAAAAATAAAACAATTTTAAAATTAAATCAATTATTCCTATTCTTCTCTCTAGATTTAAATAAGATTGCCTTACTATTTTGAGACAAGAATAACTTATACAAATCTAAATTTATGTATTCTTGCATTTAGAATAACTTGCTTGATGTTGGCGCCACAATAGTTGGCGCTGCCAAACGATATCAATATATGTTACCGCCTACCGCCTTTGTCGATGTAACGTCTTTGTCTTGTTTTTACATGTTAATGTGTGCTTTCGGTCGAACAATACGGTCAAAACTATCGATATATATTAAATTATATTGAAAATCGGGAGTATTTCTGTTCGTATGTATTCGTGTTAACATATGTGTGTTTCGTGTTGAACTTAATAATGAATACAAAGTACACAACGCTGCAAGAAATACTGAAGGATATGAAGATGTCCTATTTCGAATGTTATTTCTCAAGTAAGTAATATATATATATATATATATATATAT
Source organism: Anoplolepis gracilipes (assembly GCF_047496725.1). Taxonomy (NCBI): domain Eukaryota; kingdom Metazoa; phylum Arthropoda; class Insecta; order Hymenoptera; family Formicidae; genus Anoplolepis; species Anoplolepis gracilipes. The sequence goes on from NC_132985.1 coordinate 7,857,192, forward strand.
ATATATATACATAATGTAAAAGTCTATGATTAAAATGCTTATTAATTTTATGAATATTATATTGGTTTTATAGCTTTATTTATATATAAATCTTATTTATTTTAACTTAATCTTTTTTCCTTCTTCTGTAGGCAACGGTGTGGATATTAATACATTTTTTAATTTAACTCCAAGTCAAATTCCTCTGCTATTTCCCACTTCATCTTTTACTATAGGGGATCAATTAAAGTTTATACAAAAGTACACTTCTTTTATCTTCTTCTTTGTCTAATAAACTTGTAAGCATGCTTTTTATTTCTATTTTTTGGTCTATTCAAAGATAATTCTCTATTTAGATTTAGTTAAAACAACTTTATATTTTATTGAATATAATATTTTTAATTAATAATTTTGTAAATATTTTATAGAGTTTCTTTTCTTAAATATTACTATTGCATAAAAACGATTACATTGTGTTCATATTATGATTGAATGCATTAATAAATTTATGTTTTAAAATTAAAGATATATTTTTTGTGTATAATATTTAAGTGTATAATCCGCAATTTATAATATAATTATTTATTATCATTTTATATATTATCAGCCGATCTATGCCAATATATATGCAACATTATTGTACAAATCTATTTATTACAAATTATATAAGTATATAACAAATTATATAATTACATAAGACAATTTAATGTAAATTTATTAATTTTACAGGATATTAATTCAGTATTTTTAGAATCATTTCCTAAGTCACCATTATTAACATCTTTGCCCTCGTCATTGCTGACCACTGTTAGAGCTTCTCCAAGTTTATCTATTATTGATGAGGTAATAAATTCTATTTTATACATTTCAGTCAATTAAATTAAATTTATGTTCATATCTCTTTTCTTTTCTACTTTTATTTTTCTTTTGCTTTTCTATTATTGTTTTTTTCTCGTTTTTGCTCTTCCTTTTTTTATTTTTTAAGTTTTCTTCTTAAAATTTATTTCATTTAATTTGTAGTACGATTATAAAAAGAAGAATATACACATACTATAAATGCATATATATGTTTACTTTTTTCTTTTAAAGCTTTATACAGATGTATCAAACACATATTTGGATATATCAGATACATCTCAGTCATCCACATGTGTCTGTGGAGTTGGCACGTCATTCTATTAATTTTTAAAAAATAATGGGAGTTCTAGTAGCACTTTTCATAGTTCTATAGTTCCTGATGAAAATTTAAAAAAATTCCGCATTTTTAATATCAAAAATATCGAAAATAAAAAATGACGTGCTAACTTCACGTTCCAGCACGGCACATTCTCCTCTAAAGTACAAGAAAACATCGAAATTCAAGATGTTTATTAAGAGTTCTCGTTAATTCTGTACCAATTCTATAATTATATATCCTTTCAAGGCAAAATTCCAACAAATTACCAAAAAAATCAAAAATAAAGAATGACGCGCTAACTTCGCGAATTTAGCGCGACAGTCTCTCCTCTAAAACGAATTAAAAATTCTTATTTTTTACAAGAGTTTCCGATATTTCTAATTGAGAGTCGCATATGTATATAATTTTAAATCGATATTCCACCAATTAACTTTTAAACAATTTTTGTTTTAATTGCGTATTACGACACTTAGTAAAAATATGTTGTGCTGCTGATTTTCTGACGATAGTTCTCGACAGTTCTGCAAGAGTTCTATGCATTAAAATTAGTTTTAAACAGAGTTTCAGTCATTATTTATTTTTAAAATAATTTTTAACATTTACATCCAGCACACCACTTAGTGAAAATGTGTCATGCTGATGATTTTCGGCAGTTTTGACGACTGTTCTCGACAGTTCTGCAAGAGTTCTATGCATTAAAATCAGTTTTAAACAGAGTTCCAGTCATTATTTATTTTTAAAACAATTTTTAACAATTACGTCCAGCACGTCACTTAGTGAAAATGTGTCGTGCTGATGATTTTCGGCAGTTCTGACGATAGTTCTCGACAGTTCTGCAAGAGTTCTATGCATTAAAATTAGTTTTAAACAGAGTTTTGATCATTATTTATTTTTAAAACAATTTTTAACAATTAGCACGACACATTTTACTAAGTGGCGTGCTGGACGTAAATGTTAAAAATTGTTTTAAAAATAAATAATGACTGGAACTCTGTTTAAAACTAATTTTAATGCATAGAACTCTTGCAGAACTGTCGAGAACTATCGTCAGAAAATCAGCAGCACAACATATTTTTACTAAGTGTCGTAATACGTAATTAAAACAAAAATTGTTTAAAAGTTAATTGGTGGAATATCGATTTAAAATTATATATATATGCGACTCTCAATTAGAACTATCGGGAACTCTTGTAAAAAATAAGAATTTTTAATTCGTTTTAATACTTTAGAGGAGAGAATGTCGTGCTAAATTCGCGAAGTTAGCGCGTCATTCTTAATTTTTAATTTTTTTGATAATTTGTTGGAATTTTGCCTTGAAAGGATATATAATTATAGAATTGATACAGAACTAACGAGAACTCTTAATAAACATCTTGAATTTCGATGTTTTCTTGTACTTTAGAGAAGAATGCGCCGTGCTGGAACGTGAAGTTAGCACGTCATTTTTTATTTTTGATATTTTTGATATTTTTGATATTAAAAATGCGGAACTTTTCTTAATTTTTATCAGGAACTATAGAACTATGAAAAATGCTACTAGAACTCTCATTATTTTTTAAAAATTAATAGAATGACGTGCCAACTTTACAGACACGTTGTCAGTCCAGGCGATATGACCATTCTTTCCTGTGATTGACGCGCTTTTTAATCCACAAAATTCGCCGGAATATTAATAACCGCGAAGTTTCAATTCTTTATAGATATCTTTCATAGTCATCTCTTCTTTGTCATTGTCATTTCGATCAATAAATGTAATACATATTTTCTCGTCTTCAATATTAACTGGAACTCGTACTTTTCCAGTAACGATAGCATTATCTCCTTCGATTATTTCGAATTTGTTACTACCTGTAAGAATGTCGCAAGATATTAGTTTCTTGTAATTGTATGGTTTAGAAGAGGAGATTGTATGATATGGTTAATAATGATATTTTCTAAAGAATATTAGCCTTAATCATGAAAATAATATAAACATGTTTATATACAATTCACAGTAAATTACAAAAATAAATTTAAGTTTTAAGAAAAATGATCGTGGTATTAATGATCAAGCGTACAGCAGATCTGATATGACTTTTTGTTAGAAACTTAGATTAATATTTTCAATAACCAATAGTATCATTAAATTACAAAAGATTAAGTTAGCTATGGTATTTCTAAATCGTATTTTTTTGAGCGTAGATTTTTGCAATTTTATATTGTGTTTGTCAGAGGAATGTTTAAATGCAAAACAACAAAATTATATATTTGTGATCGTTACTAATGGTAGTTAGTATTTTATATAAAATTTTTTCATTTATTTATATATCTAATTCGTAAAATTATTTTAATAGTACAAGTTACCTTTTTGAAGGATAAGAATTAAATTGACTGGATTTTGTTTTGACAAAATCGTAGAACGTAGAAAATTGACATCTTCAAATAAAATTGAAATATCGAGATAACCTGTCTTTTTCAACCAGCTAATCATCTGCCACATAAGTAAAAGATATCCTGTGGCCGGTAATAAATTTTTTCCATTAATGACATGCTCGGTCATATATGAAAATTCTTCATCTAATAAATCAATAGTAACAATCACTTCCCCTTTGGTAAGTTTTCTTTGTCCGGAATAATGATATGTATACCAATCTTCGGAACGATCCCATCTGCAAAAATTTCATTTAATAATGTATAAAATATTAGTGTGTCTACTGTCATACAGTTACAAATAACGTAATTTAATTTTCTACAAATATAAGTTCATGACAAGGCGAGCTAATACGCCAAATGTAAACACGTAAGGAAATTAGATAAAAAATAAATGATAAAATAAATAAAATACATCGATAAATTTATTATTTCAGGTCATTTTCAGTTTTCAGTAAAAAAATTAGAATTAACGGTAAAGATCGTGTACTGCTCGGCGGCATATCACCCCAAAACGACCTCGCGTGAATATATGTATATGGACTTATATTATCAATAAATCTTTTATTTAATTTCCTTATGTGTATTAACCCTCGTATTAACCCATTTTTATAAACATATATTTGTATTATTTCAAGTTTTTTTTTATTTTTAATTTTAAGGGGATACCGTACCGTACTACCTTACCGATCAAAACGATGGTTTAGTTTTTAAACGAAATTATTAAATTAGTTGCACAGAATGAAAAATGCTTCTCCATGATTAAAGTACATATAATAACGAACCGGGTTGTGTTCAATTTTCAGTTAAAAACGAGAAAAAAAAATTACAGTTTTAAATTATCGACTGCTAGCGTCAAGTCATACATATATTTGTTTAATATAAAAGTTTTGCAATTTGCACGTACAAAATAAGATAGATTTCCGCTTGGAAATGCATGAAAAATATATGTAAACTTTTAGAAATGATTTTGAGGTCTAGTAAAAATAATTTCGTTTTAAAACACTTTCGTGCATATTATCATATGAAAATCGAGGATAAATGGATAAAAAAGAACAGTAGATTAGTGCACCAGCAGATTGACTGGTGTCGTGATATTCAGAGCTCTAATCTTTTTCTGTGACAAGGAAGGACAATAGTACTATCCTTGTCTGTTTCATGCGTAGAGTAATATACATGCACGCCGGTGATACCGAACCGGCTCACGACCCGTATGACACACACACAAGCGCGAGCCGTTTACATGTGAGCTTGGCACGTGCGCGGCGCCACAAATACACGACTCGCGCTTGTGTGTGCATCATACGGAGAGTGAGCCATGCATCTGATTTGGCATTACTGATGCACGCTCTAATATCGTTTAGTGTAGTGAAGTTATTTGTGTAGTGTTAGTTATTTATGGGTCAACAGCACGATTGGAAATATTTGTCTCTCTGTTAACATAGAGTTTTCTTCAAGGAAGGCTGGATGAAAAGGTTAATATTTTCATTTATATAAAAGGAAATGTTTTAATGTTGTTATATCATATCTTATTTATTATATTATATTGTTATCCAAATATGTTATGGCATATCGTTTTCGAATGAAAGATTTTATTACTCAAAGAGCGATCTTATTTTCCAATAAATTTATATTTTTTATCAAATATGAATTTTGATTCATAAGTTATATATAAATAATATATACATATATACATATATATAATATATATATATATACAAAATATAATAATATATAATATTTA